>NC_091933.1:34142792-34449042 GCF_041260155.1 Ptychodera flava
CATACATACATACATACATACATACATACATACATTTGTTATGAAAGCCTGATAGCAATTAATTTTCTCGTGCAAAACTTGCATGAAACTACCCTGTGCTCACGAGATGAATTTGTCATAGTCTTTTATTTACTTTACAAACCGAGGTTTTAGTTTGCCATGCTCAAGACATTCTTTTTTATTTGCTGTACAAAACGTCCATTACAGCGCTTTCATAGTGTGTATACTTTAATGTATGCAAATACATGCAACTTTGGAAATTAAAGAATCTCGAAAAAGAAATCTGTCATATCTGGTGAGATTCTAGATTAACCCTTGTATTTACCTTTGTATTGCTTTCATTTGATTTGTACGGCGATGTAAATTAAATTTTCAAATGTAATTCATAGTATGAAGCACTAATGTTAACCGTGCACCAATAGTTTTCCATCACACCAATCGCGATGCTACATGGGATGTATTATTTTTGCAAAGGGAGCAGATTAAGCGAAAAAAGACTAATCGCCTTATTGCCAGGGATAAATCACACATTAACTCTATAATACTGATTGGCATGTACGTACTTAAAAATTTGACCGGTCTTACGAGCAGATTTAAATTTCCTAAGATTTGTCGCCATTCAGTTTTCAAAAGCCAGATGGCAAATACATTATTTCAATTAATAATATCTGTGATCAGTCGAAGCATTCGACTCGAGCCTGTACAAAATGCAGCCCAGTTAGTATAATTGCAAACATCTATACACCTCTTTCGACGATATCTCAAGTTATTGATATGCTTGATCGGTAAAGCCTGTTTTGTCAGTAAAATGAGATGCTACTCGCAACATACGTTACGTTTTCCTTTCCAACGACACTAAGTGCAAGGCTCCAAGCTGTTTTCCGTACCATGTCAATCAATGAAGGCAACTACTACGACAGATCTGAAATGGCCTGATGCCGATACAATGAAGCAGAAATGAGATTATGCACAAGCAAGCTCACACTTCGAATTATGAAAATCAAAGGCAATTTACACGGAAAATTCAAGCTCCAAGATATTTAAGAGTCAGAACAAAAGTTTTAATCTTTACGTATTACGCTTCGGAGAAGATAGATATTATGCTGAACACTTTCGATCAGGCTCAATTTCCCTTGTATACGAACAGATTGAATGATGAAACGATGGGACGCACTTTTGATGTTGATGAGCTCGCTAACTGCGAACCTCTGGCAAACTACAGCGAGCATTAACCAATATCATGCCCTCATCAGATCATTCGTCAGCGATATCTTGGTTCGTTGATTATATATTCTAAGGTTTTTTATTGTTCTTCTTCACAAATAAATGGACAAAACAAATCATAAAAACTTAAAGCAACCATGACACTCTAAGTAATCTGTCGTTTATCATAGCAGCTTTCCATGGCGAGTCCTGTGGCATTTGATACTGTTCATGTAATTAGATGAGGTCGTGCCCTGAGTTACTTTGATTCGTTGTCTAGGGATCTCATCGTAGAATTTATTTGCTTCACCATTCGCTTGAATCGTCACAGTTTTAGCAAGCTCTTAGAGATGAAGCCAGCATTATTAAATATTTCGTTTAACATCCACTCAACCTTTGGAAAGGTAAGCAGATAAGTGGTTTAACAATGCACCCGGAAAATTTAAACGCAATAAGTTTTATATTAACTAATTTTTTCCGTGTATTATGATTGCCCCATCAAGAATCAAAGCGGAAACTTCTTTTCCACCGCCACAATTTACACTTCAATGAGGCATTCTGCAAGCGTTCAGACATTTTAACCACAATACAATGCTTGCAATAAAGGATTGTAGGGGGAAAAGTCAAGGTGTACAGTCCTTTACAAATACTTTTTATACACAACTTTAAATACACCTACCGGCGCGAGGAAGTAACAAAAATTTCAATCACTTTGGCCTGCTTGTATATCATACGAGAGACGACATACTCGTCTTATACAAGTGTCATAAATGGGAAACTGCAAAGGACATGAGCGGAAATTACTAGAGGTAATTTATCATCAGACTTTATACAGTGCGCACCAAAAACAAACGTGCTATAAAATGTAAAATACTCAGTCTATAAACGGTATCCATTAACTTTCCAATAAGACAAACACCATGGCGTCAGCTGCAGTATCGCACTTTGCGTTAATGATCTAATTCTCGAGACATGTTTTCGTTTCTGAGATTTTAATCTTTTAAAAAGTACCGCGTTCAATAAGACCGGTAAACTTCGCTCTTATGACTCACCCTTGATAAAAAGAGCTGCTTTGTTCTTGAAGTTTCTTTCCGATGAACCGATGACATTGCAGGGCCAACGGGAATGGGGACATTGGAATCAAGCATTATTATTCCATCCCAGGCTACGTGCTTACAGAAAAGATAAAAATTGCTTCCTTTCACAAATGAAAACAATAAACGTTAAAAGTGGAAACTTATGAGAACTGTAGACTATACTTGTTTTATAATTATAGATTATTCACAAAAATGGCCACGTACGTTTGTTTTATCCGGGTAACTTTGTTATCATTTACGCATTTCCCTTTCATGATTTTTGTTTTGCTATATTGTCTTAGATAAAAGATGACATTTGCCTTGCTTAATTACCTACCATCAATTCATAATAAGGACGATATGACAGACTTTCCTAGTTTGGTGGCCATTACCTATTGTTTAAGATATGCATAATGTGGTTGAATTGGGGGGGGGGAGTATTTGTATATGAGTCGGTAAAGTTGTGCTTTCGAAAATTAGAACTCGAACTCTACATCTTTTCAGAAGAGAGGTACAAAACTCAGTAATTTGACCGAATGCGATTGACAAGATTAACGGTCACTTTGTAGATATTAGTCCAATCTTTTCGTTGAAAGTGCATTTGTATGGCGGGTCAAAGGTGTGCCACTGTTGCAAACAAGGGTCAAAAGTCTACATGAAATATAAAACCCGTGGTCAAAGGTCAAAATGAGACAAAGAAGGTTTGAAAAAAAAATGGAACATTTGTGCACACTTTTCCCATGTGACTTGAATGGACCGTCCGAGAATTACCGATAAAGCTGTTTTTCAAAGCATCATTAAGTAAGATTAACCAACGTAATAGAGGTAATAAATACACAGCTGTGTATTTTATGACTAACGAACTTCCCATGCCACCATTTTCACGATGACAAAACAACCATAATCGTGGCGTCATCTGTCGTAACTACATGAATTTGAAAGGTTTCCGATTTAGGGTTTTAATTCTTTTATGTGAATTGTACCCGGTCCGTTACTCCTTTATGACAAGCACTTCACTGTTAACGACTAAAACTATTTAGATACTAAAGTATAGCCCCCAAGGCCGCAAGGAAATTAGATAATGACAATGATATTAGGAAGTGAAGCAAGAGTTTTATGTTGGAGATAACTCCGAAGGTAATAACCGACATGCATGAGAGTAAAACCTTCGATAATCAAAAAAAACTGTACATGAAATCAGTGAAGATGCTGCGTTGGGTATAAAAGAGCGACATTAACATTTATGGTTGTTGTCACCTTGCCTATCAGTTAAGCCCGAATCGCAAAAGCTCTAACGTAGAGTGATAATGTTGGTGTTCACATATGCGTCCTTTGAATATCAGTCGTATCGAAAAAATACGATCGTCGGAATTTTATTTTTTTCGCAAAACATCAATGGTAAGATTATACAGTAAGAGATCGTGGTATCAAGAGGGCAACAGATGTCAGCTTTGAAAGGATAATTAATAAATATTATTTTTCATTGTTGGATCAACGCTATCGTACGAAGTGAATTCAGATGGTCAATGAGAGGGAGTAGCTAGGTAAACTGCGACATTCGGATTTTGGAACATATTAAAGAGGCACTCCCACTTGGTAACATTTTTAAAACAGATTTTTTTTAATGCCAACGGTCGATATTTGACATGGCGACTGCACGCGGATCGCGAGATATATCGATAAAAACATGTCCTCAAAAAAGTTAAAGTTTGAATTCCGGTGGCCCACCTGAATTCAGCTTCCGAACATAGAACCTTCGGCACTGGGGCCATTGTTAACTAAGCTATGGAGTACGAGTCTACGCTGACGCTGCTGTACGCCACAGTACAACTCTCGTCGGTTAGCGGTCATGTCCCATGGGAGAAAGCCGAGTCCTACTGACTCGGCAAAAAAACCGAAAAACAAAGTTTGCTGATTCCACCAGAATTCGCATAGGTGACTAGCACAGATAGGTGCGGTTGATACATAGTATGCATAGTGGCCGCCGCGTGGTATGCGCGCATACCACACGCGGCCGTCGCTATGTATCGAACCACGCGTAACTGTGTGGCAGACGACAAAATGTAGTCATCAGTGGCAACTAATATTTTTCACGTAAAAACTAATATCTATGTGATATTGTTTAAAAATTTAATACAACTAATTGAGAATAATGAAAACGACAAAAACTAAGGAGAAGTTTTAAAAAAGAATTACCAGAGGTAAAGGCATTGATAATGATGTATATAAAGTCATCGCAGTAGGAGGTAAATTAATTGCGTCATTCGAACGTTTTTGGACTCCTTAGAATATCGTGAATCAGCACAACAACACACTTTCGGGGGATTTCGGGTCATAACCAGAAACGATCGTAAAACTTCGGGATGTGAAAAATACGCTCGGGAAATGACATGTTTTTATCGATATCTCGCGAACCGCGCGGAGTCGCCACGTCAAATATCGACCGTTGGCATTAAAATAATGTGTTTTAAAAATGTTACCAAGTGGGAGTGCCTCTTTAAAGTATCTTACGGTATATGATTGATATGATTAAACTATTTAACTTTCATGTCAAATTACAATTATTTTGCCTTCTAAATTATTTAAAAGTAAATATTGTTCAGTTCATTCTTAACCAGGGCTCCGATTACTTCACACATTGTGTAAGAGAGAGAGAGAGAGAGAGAGAGAGAGAGAGAGAGAGAGAGAGAGAGAGAGAGAGAGAGAGAGAGAGAGAGAGAGAGAGAGAGAGAGAGAGAGAGCGCAAAATTGGGAATGTTACTGATGTCACTTATTACACAGGTTACGAGTTTGTGAGTGAAGTGTTGAATTAGTCCAAGTACGGGTAACTATGTGCCGACTTATCGATTCCAACGATTTGTTCTTGGAATTACTACTTAATGTGAGAACGATTTATCGAGGAGACAAATGTAAAATACTTTGAAGGGTGAAATTAACTTCTTTTCGAATGCGGCCGAAGTACTCACATTGATACAACTCATAATATCTTGTTAGGTTGCTGCTGTTAATTCACGTATGTGAGAGGATTTTGCGCTTGTAGTCGACCTCCTTCGCAAACAGAAAGGACACGAATTCAGTAAACGCAGTGGAATTTCTCATCATACTCCAATTATCTGTCATAGCAGCGTTGTTTTTTAATAGAGAGAAAGTGATTTATCAATACCCGTAATTTCTCTTGCTCTCGCTCTCAGATCATCAGCTATCGGCAATTACTCCTGTGATCTAATATCCACATGCGCACCGAGCACTCACATATGAATAATCGACATTGTACTAACAAATCACTAACTCGCAATTGTTACGGGACACAGCGGGCCATTGTATCTATTCTAATAAAAATAGACATCATAGACACAGGAAAGAAAAACCCTGTAGAACAAATGGTTCATACGGTTTGAAGCCAAAGTTCGCAGAGGTTAGCGGTACACTTCTATAGTTTGTAATGGAATTCGGTTGTTACGTGGCACATAAATTTTACAATCACGTTTTACAATGTCTATCTCGCAACTCGATTTATCTCGCTTGTTACGTAGCACATATATTTTACATGTTTTACATATTTTACATGCTTTACAATGTCTATCTCGCCAACCAGATTTATTTTGCTTGTTACGTGGCAGATATATTTTACATGTTTTACGATGTCTATCTCGCCAACTAGAGCTTGGAGCATTTTATGCACTCTAAGTACATTGGCTTGATATTTTAATTTGATTTTGGTTTGACAGTTGGAAAAGTCAGTCGGCAAATTTGTTCGCTTTGAGGGTTAAATATTAGGGCCTAGATCATTCATCATAAATGAATCCGACACTCATTTGTTTTGGTTCGGAATTACTAACAGTTTACAACATGATACAAATTTGTAATGCAAGCTGATGTATTTTATCCGTCACTCGTAACACGTAATAATGCATGATTGCATATGTCACAGCAGTTTATATTTCTGACCATGAAAAAACCAACAGCTTGCACCATTCCATTCGGACCGAAGGCAGAGGCCTTTGACAGTTCGTCGCACTAGGATTTAAGTGTATAATCGTATAATACGTCTTGGCAATTTTCGATCGATATTGACTTGATATGATTATATTTTCAATCGAATCATCTTATAAGACTTTGTAAAAAGAAACGAATATTTATAAAATAGTAGGATTGATACAACAAATTACCAAGGTAAAATCAATAATTGCGGTTTTATCCTATATTTTATCTCAGTGGGTTTCCACAAACTTCGGGTACTAAGATTGTCATAATTTGATCAAAGTTGCCAGTTTGCACACGTTGTGGAGAATGCCTCTTTGGCAATTTTTCTTACACCATCTTTCGGGGAGTAATTTCTAAACGTAGTATTTTATCAAATGCGGAAGTGAACGATTGTGCTTAAATTATAGTTCGAATGGAAAATATAGCAGGCGCTCTTGTCACATACATTTGTAACTGGAAAACAAGACAATTTAGCAATGTATAGGTACTAGGTGACGCAAGTTCATAGTTTCATTGGGTTAAATTAGGCATGTCTTTGTCGACCATTATAAGAACAACGCAAAGTCTCGCCTTAGTTGCCATAATGTTTTATCTATCAGTATGGTCTATGATCTCAATGGAACGCACTGGTTTGTGTGCATACTGGGTAGGATGCTTGTTAAAGCGATACCTTTCAACTCTGACAGTATTTCGGTGGGTCATGCGAGACATTGCAACTCAAGGATTTTTCTATTTCACAGACGTCATTAGATTGTCCCAATATCCAATAGCATTCATGTAGCCCTATTCGAAGTTAAATGGATTATTTCATGGGGGTAGGTAAGACTGAACACAGCCATTTAGTGTACTTTTCCATCTGCCTGACGATCTGACGTATAACAATAGAATTTGTACATTTGGCTATAATTACGAAGCATGATTGTCTCCTAAACAAAACCAACGCTGTTCTTGTAATATGAAGCCTATTCAGACAAGTATATGTGTAACTTTAACAGGTCATACCTGATTTCTCTTATTACTTGCAATGTTTTGAAATGTCAGTTGAATGTAGACAAGTTTTTTTTTTTCTGAGTCATGCAACGAAGCATGGAATTACCTGCCGATTTAAATTAAATGGAATTCTACTTGGCTTCAATTCTTTTGATAAAATCTATCTGTGTCTCACCTCAACAGTATTGGTATATTTTTGTGAATGCTCCCTCAATGTCTCTTTTGATAATTAGAAGAGTTAACGAATAAAAATAAAAACGCTTATGAAATGATATGTATACAGAAAACATAATAAACCTAGGAACAGTACAATGACCGAGGAAACGCTGGGTAATCTGGTAATATGGCCTTTGAGTCTTCTGCAGCCTGTGTTTCCGGCTCTAAAGCTCATACTGCAAATGACACCTTTGATATGTATGGTAGTAATTTCAACTCAATAAAGTTATATATAATGAGGAAATGAATATGACATTTCTAGCATCGTAAATATGATAAAGTAACCAGAATTAATGTAAAACTCAGTCGGACGAAGGCAGCGTCATTACTTTGAAGTCATAGTAACCGGGAATATCAGTTTACCTTCGACTTTTGGAGTGTTTTGCTGTAATTGAAAACTGTATTTGTAAAGGCATCCTGCCGATTTTATTGGACTAATAAACCCCTCACTCTCGAATTATAGCTACTGTAACTTTTAACATGAATTGCCCAATGAAAATGCATTCAGAAATTTACAAAGCTGTTATACTCTTTCAAGTCGAAAGGCTTTTAATTTGAAGTAGATGGAACATTTATAGTTTATATCGGATATTTGCAATACCTATTGACGTCATTTCAGAGAGTGTGTATTGAAGAACTTACTCTTCGCCCGAGTGCTCTATCCGGTCCACGTCTACTGCAGGGATTAATCAATTAACCCTTTAATAACATTTTATTGTTGCAAAGTTTGTCGCCGGTCTTCGACTTTGTCAAACAGCCACAGAAACATCAATGATTCTCTGCATCACAGGGAAATTGTGAGGCGCACCTAGGCTTTTATACTTTGTAGCTTCTATCTGACAAACATGTTCCCGAGGGCAATACAGAGGTACGGTTTTTATCAAAGATCACTTGTCAGGGATAGAAGCTTTACAAATCTGTTTTCAAAGACTGGGAGTGACGTAGGCCTGAGGGTACGATAAAGTGGAATTTAAGGATCGAGGAGTCTTTGTATGTCTGCCTCAATATTTACCCCGTGAGGATATGCAATACTCATAAGGTCCCAAAATAGTACATCATTGCCCCTTTACACTCTCCATTGTCATAAGTCAATTCAAACCAGCTAATTACTTAGCCTAAGTTTAAATATAAATGAAGGGAAAACCGATGCAAAAGTTAGTCTTTTAGTCAAAGGGCACCGGAGAAGGAATGTCTTACAAATAAAAATATTGCCTTTAATCATAGATCCTCGCAAAGTAGGGTATATGTTTTAATTTATGTCGCCATCAGAAGATTATAAGTCATCAGGCAAAAGACGCAAACCATGACTTTCATCTTCTCTTAACCTTTTTTGTGTCTTCTTTGAGACATATATATCCATGTGAAGTTTTGCGTGATATAACGTACGCCGCCTCGATTCAGGCATACATCAGCGTAAATACCTTATCAATCTTTCCTCTTACGTTTCCTGTTAACGTTTGCCTAACATTACATATGAGTAAAGTGCACTTATAACGAGGGTTGTTAGATCTCTCTGTCTACACAGTTACCTTTTTATGTATGTATGTATGTATGTATGTATGTATGTATGTATGTATGTATGTATGTATGTATGTATGTATGTATGTATGTATGTATGTATGTATGTATGTATGTATGTATGTATGTATGTATGTATGTATGTATATGTGTGTGTGTGTGTGTATGTGTGCGTGCGTGCGTGCGTGCGTGCGTGCGTGCGTGCGTGCGTGCGTATGTATGTATGTATGTATGTATGTATGTATGTATGTATGTATGTATGTATGTATGTATGTATGTATGTATGTATGTGTGTAAGTATGCAGCATGCATGCATGCATGCATGTAAGTATGTATGTATGTGTGTATGTATGTATCATATTTATGTATCTATCTATCTATCTATCTATCTATCTATCTATCTATCTATCTATCTATCTATCTATCTGTCCATCTATCTTTCTATCTATCTTTCAAAATCGGGTAATATCGACTAATATCGATGAGACAGAAGAAGTAATTACTCGGAAACGACAGAGGAAGAAAGAACATATACGAAGTTTTGATATGACATCAAGTAAGTTATCAAACTAGTTGAACCCTAACACAAAAGAATCCAAAACTAAGTGGTCTTTCTGTATTGTATTCTGAAGGAGAGCAGTGAAAATTTACTTTTTCAAGTGTGCGAAAACATGTAACCGCACGTTCTGATTCATTCAGACGATGGGTTTCACAGACTAAACCTTAAGAAGGCAAACAGAGAAAAAATATCTCGATTGGTGCCCCTCTCAAAAGTTGGGTTGATGAAGGTGCTACGTTTGCAATTATCCAATATACATTTTTTTAAATTCTACAAGTGTGATGAGATTGTAAATCCATATTAGTTTCTAATTCAGGCTTTCCTTATTCAAGAACTTTCAGTCTGATCGTTATTGCAAGATCTGTAGTTTTTGTACTAAAATGTCTTGAAAATGAAAAAGACACCGTGTTTCTTAGAAGTGAAACATACGATGCAAGCCCTTACCAAGAATATGTTTTAGACGATTGATTGAACATAACAAGTTGTATCGCCAGTACCATACAGCTGAATTGACTTGATTGAATATTGCGGCAAGGTACCAGTAGGGATATCGATAGTGGTTGACGTCATTTAGATATAATCATAGCTTTCTGCTAGAAGTCAGATCTATCTCAAGAAGGTGATAATCTGCACATCTGCAGGACGGACAATATTGTTCGGCAACTGATGAATTCAAATATCACAAATCTGATCAATTTCAAAGATTTGGACGTAAACGAGGAAAAATATGAACGTAAGAATTTCGTAGGAATCCTCGTCAGATGTGTGAGCAAGCAGATTCATTGTAAACCTCCAACTGTAGTTAAAGGGTTCATGCATAAACAACGAATGTCAATGTTTACATATCGCGAAACATTTGTGTCATTAACGTACAGTGAGGTCGATTTCAATATTACCAAATTCCACTTCACCAGTCTATAGTGTAACGCACATACATTGTCTAAGACTAATCGAAATTGATCTACCGGAACATGTCTGGCAAATGGCTCTAGCCATGAAAACATTATATCAAAATTGCTATTCAGTTGACAGGTTGTCTCATATCACGATACAAATTGACGTTTGCCCATACACCAAAGGACATTTTCCTTGCATACAATTTTAAAGGAATATGTCCGATAATGTCCCGAGACATGCAAAAAAGCGACAAAATGGCCGTCCGGTGGTCATATACATGATGGTATTGTCATAAAAATTGACTTGCTTGTGTATGTCATTCACCATTTCTCGCATATCAACTTTCAAGGAGATCTGTACACGCATATCTGCATAATGGCTCTGGACGAAAAAAAAAGTCACCAAATAGCGGTTCAGTGGCCATTTTATACGGCATTGTGACATAAATTGGCATCATTTGTATGTCATAGGACATTTCCCATATATCCAATAATCAACTTTGAATGAGATCTGTTGTCGTAATTCTAAGTAATTGCTCTAGACTTGAAAATTCACAGCAAAATGGCCATCTGTTTGCCTCATTTGACTGTACTCCTCACTTGACATGCATTTAAAGAAAGTCTCAGGCCATAGTTCTTATATTTAGTTTGAATAAAACCAGTTAACGCATGTCTGCATTAAGGCTGTGGACGTGGCAAATCAAAGAAATGGCATTTAGGGGCTATGCAAATGGCGACAAAGCCGCTATATTTTGTCGTACTGAGACATATATAGACACTAATAAGTATGCCATTCAGTGGAAGTAACTAAATTAAAATCAATATAGTGTACATTAAAAGAAATGCGGGTACAAAAGACCTGTCTACGACTGATGCCCATATTAGATTGTATTGTGAACAAGTAGACATAAGAATGAATGGCATAGCGTTATGTCCTTTTACCAAGTTTGACAGAATTACGTATGTCATGTACTGGCTCTTGAAATGTCAAAATCATCTATTCTGCCAGAAACTGGTCCAGGCATGTATGTATGAGCTCTTGACATGAACAAATCAAAGTGCCAGATTTAAACAAAAAATGACCCCTTGTTCATTACAGAACAAACATGCTTTAATTAGCTTTTGGTAATGCTAAATACCTTTCTTGACAGTTTAATCTTTCCATAATCAACATCTGCAGTAAGTATCACCACAACGATCTTACAAGTCAAAATCCTTACCATATTTCATCAAATTTGATGCAGCAATTCTGGACATGTCACCCTAATTACGAAAATTCATTAAATTAAATCAAATCAGATAGGCAATTAAATGACATAATACTTCTAAATGTCTTTGAATGCTGTTTGTTACTGTGTTTCTAGACGTATCACCTTAATTCAGAAAATTTGTCAAATATGCAAATTAGCAAATTATTGACATGATACCACTACATGTCTTGGCACACTATTACAGCACTGAGAGATCAACATCTGTAACAATCTTTGTCAAATTTGGTCCTGTGTTCCCAGACGTATCACCTTTATTACGAAAATTCATCAAAAGATGCAAATTAATAATTAATTGACTTGATTATTCCATATGTCTTTGTGCACTATTAGCCCTCTGTGTGACCAACATCCGTACAAGATCACATCAAATTCGACGTAGTCTCTCTTGAAGCAAAACTCTTTTTCAACAATCACTGATTATGCACAGTATCAATATTTGTGCATGCCACACAAAACAAAGGACGTGCATATATACGCTACGGTGTATTATCCTTGCACCGTTTATTTATCTATTTATATTTTTATTATTATTCATTTTTTGTTTGTTTGTTTGTTTGTTTGTTTGTTAAGTGAAGTAGCATAAAAAATCAAGATTGAAAAGTAGAAAAAGACCGGGGTTAAGGTTAATCAGTAAACAGCTCCTAACTATATGATGACATGAAAAACATATTTGAAGGACAACAATGGGGACTAAATCAAAACCCTGTATGCAGTAACACAGACATTATTATTATAAATTAAATTGTATCACCTAAACTGAAAGAATGAAGTTGTTCATTTTTTATGAACTGGAACTGGTTTAGGCATCCGGGTATCAAAATGTTTCATGATGGATATTCAATTATCATATTTCAATAAAGCAATCGAGTTTTTGTTTTCCCTGTGGCGACACGAGCGCCAAATCTCCAAGGAAGCAATCACTCGCCAGATATGATAAAGTAAATAATTAACTGAATAGGTTTGTATTTTTAACCTTTTACTCAGGTTATTTATTTAGGAACGAATATATTAAGGCTTCGTTACAAGAAGTCGCAGGTAAACAGCTGCAAGCAATGTTCTAGTCCAACAAGCCCGTCGGGGATTCGAAGCTTGAACTTTGGTATTTCGCCGAGAAGGTGGGTTAGATTGTCAGTATTTCAATATGACCGATTTTCAGTGCATTCAACGCCCACTGAAAATAAAGATGTATGCCAAGTGTTGCCATAATGTAAATACACTAGCATACAAGAAACTACACGTCACCGGGTTCACCCTTTGTTTGAGTTGCTTTGACAGATGAAAGTCGAACGTTTACGAATACGTGCTTGTAATACTGGCATTTAGGTTCGGTATCTTTTCGGTCTTGATATGTACACACTCACGTCATGTCTCTTTCAATTTTGTTACAGACATGTTCACGTTCTTTTTAACCAGGGTTGTATATTTAGTCCGGTTCTTCACACAACCATGAACGCGGACGTCTCCCTAGAATCCATTGAAAAAGCCCTGTTCAAGATTGTAGTGGCCTGTGTCTGCCAGAGAGGCGCCACGACTTTATGAAATATTTGACATTTTTTTGACTTTCCATTACCAACGTTGTCATTTCCGAGGAAAAATCGTCACTGTTCAGTTGTTCTGTACAAAACCCTAATCCTAATAAACTCACATAGCGCGACTCGGAGCGATTGAACATTATATGAATTGTATTGTTGCTGTAGCTTCCTAGCTACTTGTTGAACTTCCGCGCTAGAAATTGTTGATGGGCGAATTCATCTTCACACTGACTGTCAAAGACACACATGCAGAAATGCTCAAGAACAAACTGTTAGTGTGTGGTTTTATGCATGCTATAACACGACGTTTGCACTGAACGAAAGCTACAGTACAGTTTGAATTCTCACTTCGCACAGTCACATAGTGAATTGTCGAAACGCCGCGATGAGATCCACTTGGTTGATTAAGCTCATAAAACAGTATCCTTTACAAATATTACATAATCATTAGCCAGCTGCTGCATACAATTCATCAAAAATTGGACCATAAAATCATGTTATTTGGATCATACAAGTAATTTTCCTTGCAGGTTCAAAATTACCTTACCTATCACTTTAGGGCAAACAGTTGCATTTGTGTTTTTAATCAAATCGTAACAACATTTGATAGATTTTTTCTTCCGGTTTATCCCATCTTACTACTATTGTAAGTATGCGGCTTACACAGATAATTACTCCTATGAGAGTCGAGTATGATTTCCGACAGAAAGGAAAGCTCTGAACACAGAAACACTTTATGTCATGCCATAAAATGATATGCGTCTACGCAAATATATTCCAATTTAACGTTCTTTGGTATTCTTCTCGTTCAACGGTCAAACGAAGTCTAAACTATCCCTTACAGTCGCTCACTAACAAACTATGAAGGTACTAATCCTTTCACATTTTTTTTGAATTATAGATGCATCGTTGAATCGTAGAACATGTTGTTAGATTATAGATGTACTTTTTCTTTTCGCCCTTTGAAGATTGAACATCATTTCTAGGGATCGCAGAGCATGCATTAAGTTTATCATTCTCTTATCCACATTTTTTTTCAGTTTGGTGAATATACTTACTAATATATCTAGTTTTTTTATTCATTTTTAAAGTTATCTGTTTGTTTGTTTGTTTGTTTGCTGATTTTATTTCATGAAAAAAGGTTGAAACAATGTTACCAGCACTGTCATCCCACCTACACGATGTCATGTACCTTTTTGTTCTATTTTAATATGATCCTATTTCCAAGTCTTGGTTGTTCATCCTTACCGTCAACTGCTGGTTTTTGTAATCCATCGACCTTGAATTACCAGACAGAGACAATATATGTACTGGAACACGGATAATAATGACAAGTTGGATAGATTCCGTTGTTGAATTACATTAGTGTCATGGCAAAAACGTGTCGAGAATAACCTTAAATAAAATGATTGCTTGCCGGTAATGTACTTTAACTGCGCAGGTTTAAAACCGTCATTTTAATGGTCAGCGAGAATGGTTGAAATAAAATAAGTGGAATTGGAAAAGTCGAACTTTCGCTCCATTTACTCGAAAGCGATTGCTGTTCTGCTCTTCTTGGAATTAAATTCACTCGTGTTGCAGATGTGGCGTGGATTGTATAATTAACGAAATTTCGGGCGTTGTCTTCAAGTCTCTAGACTTAGCAGAGTGATCTATGTTATTTGTTGCTTGCCATCAGGCTTTTCAGTAACAACTATTGACACGCAAATCAACGGCATGAGTCCCCTTAGGCTTTCCGTATTTAAACCGGCATTATCAAAAACATGAGACTGCAATACAAAAAGATTGCGCGACATTCGATGCACTCTGGAATTCTTTTATGATATGTTATGATAAGTTAACAATCACCCATTTTGAGTTGGTTTGGTGAAGGATGATTTTAGGGTCAGAGTTCAAGAAAAAGTCTAACTTGCATGAAGGATTTGATTTAATAGCGATTGATTATTGAAAGATTGCGGACACAGCAACAATAAATTGTTAGCTGGACATCATCAACAAATTTTAGTGAAATGGCAAGTTATTAACACCGGCGATCTTTGTTTGCGTTATGGCATATTGGCTTACAGAGTATTAAGGTAGACCCCTTCAAATAACCCAAGACTGCCCAAACACTCACAATAAACACAGACTACCAACGTGTGAGCAATTTCATTCAGAGCTATACCAATGTAAATATTGCTCAACTGGCATCATCATAGCCCCAGACTACTAGCATTTGCAAGGTTCTGCAATTTGGTGAGATTTTTTTATCTATCGAAGACATCCAGTCCCTAATAATGCAAATATACCGATTAAATTACCTTTTTGTATGGATTATCTTCGTGCGGGTGCTACGTAAAAACCAGACAGCGAGAGGCAGACATAGTCAGATTAACGGCAATATGTCGCTGTGAATGATATGCTTTTTCCGTCGGACTGACAAACGAACAGCTTAACACACTTGCCGTGTTTCTCATATCTTGGAATGCAAGTCTCAAAAATGTGTGTAAGGGTATTACACTTGCTATTTTAAAACTCGAAAAAAGTACCGGGGGTAATTATTACAAAGCGCGTATGACACATGGAACCAATTAGTGACACTACAGTCAAATTCAATGACACAGTATTATAATGAATGCAAACCAGTCGCAATGGAAAGGTAAGATTAGTGTCGGAAAACGTTGATGGATATTTGACATGTCCAGGTTTTTGAAAACATTCGGTAAATTTCTCTTACATACGTGTCTACTGAACTGTATCGTCTATCGGCCTAGTTTATGAGTGACCTTCTGAACACGTCAAATTACCAATTATAGCTTGTTGAACACAATCTATGAGTAGCTGTGAATACTTGTGTTGTTACTTTCTGCATTGCAGGATTGCATTCATTTGACATCTCCAGAAAACCAGAGTATTACAAGAAGACAAACGGCACAATTTAACCCGGATATATACATATGTATCTAAAGGCCAAGGGGAATTTCCTTAAAGAATGTCGAGTATGTACGTGCATTCGGAACGGAAACCGGAAGGTGAACTTTCCAAAATTACAACCCATAGCGACATCAAGAACCTCGGTGAGAAAAGGAATTGTTTCTATGTTCGTGAAGTATACTCCGTGCTTGTGACTTCTAACCTTTTCGATCAACCTTCTTCTGTTAAGGAAGATTGCGCCTTGAGTCAGATATTCGGACTCTCAAACTGTCACAATTGTTTTCTGAACTACCACTTGTGGGGGCTCATTTTAAAGCTCTTGATGTAAGATGTACTTTTTCGAAAATAGAAAATTTATTTTCCTCCACGGTCCATGATATACTTAATACAGGGATGGCGGCCATTTTGAATTTCATATATCGGTAAATCTTGGTTAATCTGTTTTTCTTAGTACCAAAACTTGCACGGTGACCCTCGATTTTTATTCTTGATTTTGAAAGAGTATTGTTGAAAGATTCCTTGAGGAAAGATTGAAGAAATGTTTATGTCTTTCACATTCGAGGCGCATACTACCTTAAGATCTCCGAGGTGCTACTCTTAGAATAAGTGTTGATAGTAGGCCACCGGTGGTTAGTACACAACGATACAAACAAAATAATACTAACAGACAGAATCAGGCATTGGGAATTTTTTCGGCACCAGTCCTACCTTAAAGCGTAAAGACCAGAGCTCATTAGTGACAAAAAATGAAACATAAAATTTCCCATCGTGTATCAATCAGATTCATCTAACTCACAGTCAATTAAAACCTATTTTAGGCGTCCAAACGAGTGCACAAGCAACTTTGCTGTCTTACATTTACAAATTTTCAAACGCTTTTGCTTAATAGGTCAACGAGGACATTGACAAGAGCCTCGAGTCGGCAAGTCTAATTACTAACTAAAATTAAATCCGTGAATATAACAATAAATATGGTTTTCGTTACGTATTATCGTAGACGGAAAAAAATAATAGCTCTCTAGGATTTGTTTTTCATTGTTTGCCCATTATAAACGAAGATATAGAGGGTTTAGGATTTTTTGATCTGATCAAACTCGCATCCCCAACATAGCTGCTGATTAGCAATGATTTACCAATCCTTTTCACATTTTAACTGTTTACACCTTTCAAATGGCCGCAGATTCTGCTTCAAACACCGGCTTATGTATGTACTCCTCAAATGTATTGCAATTGTTGACACATCAGCAGGTGTAAACCACCTGACCATCATGTAAGATTTCAAAATAGTGACAACACGGCACATCTGAACGATTTGAGTTTGTAATAATACATTTTGAAGAATTAGTAAACAAACTGAAAGCCCAGTCCCCCTATGTAAATGTATATAAGTGTATAAGCATAAGCCTAGCTTGTCATACTTTACACAGAACACTTTGTGACGTCACCGATGGCGACATTAATGATCTTTACTTCAAATGTTCACACTTGAGAGCTATCGTCGCACCGATGTCTATATGTCTATGTGCCTCTCCGTCAGTCTGTCTCTTTGTGTCTCTCTGTCTGTCTGTCCGTCTATCTGTCTGGTGGAGTGTTATCTCAACAACAGCCTATCGGGTTAGGATCTAACCAGATACATAAATTGTGTTTGTTAATGTCAAGACATTAAAGGTTTTAAGAGTGTGCGGTTGGAATAATTGATGATAATTGGCATGACTAACAGTAGTAAGATATTCTAAGGGTTGTTGCATTTTATGAATATTGCTACTGCAGGTACTGATCAATCAAAGTCTTTAGCAGTTTTATGTAGACATGTGAATCATATAACTTGCATATTGAGTTTAGAATGAATGTTTTTACACGCACACACACGCACCACACGCACACACACACACACACACACACACACACACACATACACACACACACATATATACATATATATATATATATATATATATATATATATATATATATATATATATATATATATATATATATATATATATATATATACACAATTACGTCAAGTACAAAGTAATGATATCTCTAACTTAAGTTTCATGCATACTGCAATCACCAGACAGAAGATGGTGATTGCAGGATTCATCAAAGTTAAGTAACAGATGTCATTACTTTATACTTGAAGTAATTTTGTGTTTCTATTTATAACGCTCTGCTTTAGCATCGAGCACTGTAATTTCCCAAGAGGACATCTGTATACTTAAATATATATATATATATATATATATATATATATATATATATATATATATATATATATATATATATATATATATATATATATATATACTATATATATATATATATATATATATATATATATATATATATATATATATATATATATATATATGCAATATATACCACATACGCTGTAACACTGGAGTATTTTCGTGTCTTAAGAGGTAGCTAAGTGTTCATGCAGAGTATGCTGTCAGTGCATCTAAAAGCCACCGTACAAAAACAACTTCATTTTAACCTTTAAAACTGCCTTACACACCTGTATCACAACCTTGAGCACCACCTTGAGTTCCACTGACAAGCAAAACTACCAGTCATTTGAATAACAATCCAGGATACTAGGCCCACGTTCTGATACATGCCTTGCCAAACGCGACATTGAATCAGTGTTTTTCAGCTGTCCAATGTTGATTTGTCGATTTCATTTGTGTAAAGCTGGATTGCTTTTTTGCTGATCAGCGGTTTCTTACAGTAAACCACAACCTCGAGGCATGATATTGCGCCAAGGTTTATACGGACACCTACTAATGGAGAAACACTTAAAATGTAGCGGTCTGGCCAACCGCAAAGTACTCAGAGGAGCCGAAAACGTGCAGGCGGCGGCCTTCTACCACTTAGAGGGTGTGGATGGGGAGCGGTATGAACAGAACAAGACGTGGCTCACATTATTTGTACATGTGACAAGATCTGAATCTCTCAAACTGTGAGGTGTCTTGCACAGTAAATTGTTGTATTCTTGATAGTTATTTTGGTGAAAGTTATTGGATTTAATCTCTTCATAATGGTCGGATATTTCGACCAAGGCTGTCTACAGCTGTTCTCAATTTTAAGGAGAGTGTTATTCAGTAGCAACAAAAGATCGGTACTCCCTACCTACCCTTGACAATGTAATAAAAAATAAGGAGTCATTTTGTAAATTCTGGTAACAGAAAACTAAATTACGTTTTATATTTACTCCCTTGAGTTTCAAAATGAGCACTCACCAAACAATACGCGTGATATAGATTAAACAATCTCCGAACATCTGTTCCCGATGCGCATTTTACCCTAAAGACTTTACGAACACAGCAAATTTGTATCTATAAGCTTATTATGTAAAAAGCCTACCAAGCTATGTTTAAACATGAAAAGTCAGTAGCACAGAACAGCATTGGTGGCGCTATTCGCAACAAAAGCAAAGTTGAAATCGTTTTTTCACTTAGCAAAATAAAGGTGACTGAACCCCTTTAAAATAAGCAGTATAAAAGTGATTGTTCGTTTTAGTTCGAGATCTATTTTATCCTCTGCAGAGCTCAGTTATAACGGCATCTACACGCATGGCATAGAATGCATCAAGCCTTCCGTTTACAGATACATAAGTTGTCGACAAGAACACAACTCCTGCCTAAGAACATTTCTTCTAATCTTCTCTCTTTTTTGCGATTTACGTTCCTGGCAAAATGGTGTGAAACGCTCATTGATAAACAACTTTCCGTATTTTTGGTAAACAGATTTGATATCAGAAAAGGTTGATGAATAATTGAAATGATTGGTACATTGTGACTCTAACTAGAAATGATTGATTGCCCCTGAGATAGGCGCCACTTGTTTTAATACACATAATTCGAATGGCTGTCGTGTGTCCTGAATTACATAAATCGACATACGTGAAATACAGAAAAATACATCTTCATTTGTTATAAATGGAATATATATATTATATAGTAACGCAACTTCGGTGATTTGACGTTTTGATGAGAATATATCGTGTATTCTATTTGAAAATGTCAGAGACCAGCTCATGCTATTCGTTTTAAATTCATGTTGCGTGATGAGTGTTCTTTCTGAAAAATATTTGGCTAATCTTCATTATGAAAACAATAAAGTTCCCTTAGGGGCTCTACACAACCCTTTGAAGCACCTGGACTCCCTAGGATGATGATGATGATGATGATGATGATGATGATGATGATGATGATGATTACAATTACAAGCTTACAGGCAAAAATTATTATATAGTGATCTAATAACGTTATTGAGGGAGATTGTCTTAATTTGTCCAGAACAGTGCAGAATACAACATTGACTTGAGTCCCTTATAGATGTAAAATGCATTGTCATATCTTGCAAAAGTTATTGTACAATTTTCTGTCACAGGTGTAAAGAGATGAAGATTGCATACGAGAACGGAACTTGAACGGATATGTCACCACTTTCTGCGAGCTCTTATCAAATTCAGAAGATTTTACACGTTCTCTTGTCGTTTGGCAGTCGTTGTTTACGTGAAACATCCACTTTTCCTATACGTCTTTTTCCGAGCACGATTTTTAAAACTGCCTTGTCATAGACTTGATGTTAAATACCGACATTCCTTTCGTTTTGTACTGTGTCTATTGTTTTTACCGATTTCCGTCCGATTCTCATATATTTTAGTTAATAAAACATTTACATTTACAAAATACACCAGGGCAGTCACCCTTTTCCCGCATTCCTTTGACCTTTAAGATTTGAACCAATCTGGCTTCCGTGGTTTGCCAAGGGGTTTTATCAGAGATAAACCCCAACCGGCACAGCTTCAAAGTTTCATTAAAGTATACATGAAGTGATGGCTCAAAATCTAAACACCCAAACCCCCCTTCCAAAAAGGATATAAAGTTGCACCGAACAAAACCAAAGTATTTGTAGACAACAGTTGATATCGAAACTTCAAATAAATAAACTTAAGATAAATGTATTGTCCTAAATAAATCATACATAGATACAGATTCATCATGAGTAAATATGTGAAAGCTAATATATATATATATATATATATATATATATATATATATATATATATATATATATATATATATATATATATATATATATATATATTATCGAGGTATACAGATGTCCTCGTGGGAAATTACAGTGTTCGCAGCAGAGCGTTATAATTAATAACACAAAATTACTTTAAGTACAAAGTAATGATATATTTTACGTAAGTTTCATGCATTCTGCAATCTTCTGTTAGAAGAAGTGAAAGGAATCTTAGCTCGACAGTCTTATATATGTATGATTAGAGCGTACCATTCTATTTGTAACACCTACAAACACCAACTAACAAATACTACTAATAGAATGGTACGCCTCGATCATACATATATAAGACTGTCGAGCCAAGAATCCTTTCACTTTTTCTGTCTGATGATTACAGGATGCATGAAACTTAAGTAACAGATATCATTACTTTGTACTTGAAGAAATTTTGTATTATTATATATATGTATGTATGTATTATATATATATATATATATATATATATATATATATATATATATATATATATATATATATATATATATATATATATATATATATATATATATATATATATATATCCTCCAAATGTACAAGATATAGGCTAAGCTTTTCGCACAGGTGAATACTCCCCAAAATTTTATTGGAAGGCTATTGAGCTTGAAACTTCGTTATATGTAGTTCGAAATGTATATTATCCAAAATAGATCTTTGATACAGATCCATCATGGAGCAAAATTACATGTATCTATGCCACTTATATGCATATTTCCCATCATTGGCACCAGTATAAATTTATTGACTTAGCGGTGTTTCATAGGTAAATATTTCTAAATTTTCTATTTGAAGCCAGTATATTTACCCAAGAGCTCTTTAAAACTGAGAAAATTACGAATGCAAAAAACAAAAATTCAAAAACAAGTGTTACATTACTACAGCTGCACCTTAAAATTAAAATGCATATGTATAGGAGAGATCATAAACTCAATTATATTTTGACTTTTAACCGTCGTTTGCAAAGTACATGAGATGTACTTTGCAAACGTAAATCTCATGTACTTGTAAAGTACATGAATTGTACTTTGCAAGTACATGAGGTGTACTTTTTTATAGCGTAAAACATTTTAAAGGTATAGAGATACATGTTTCGAATCAAGGTCGCATACAATTATAATAAATAGATTCGGCAGAAAAAGGAGAACGCCCTGACCTTCAGCCTGGGGCAGTCTTGAAACTATAGGTACATAAAGATACACGCTTCCATGGCCATCAGTGACATCACTTCCATATCTTTGGGTTAACAGAGAAATGTTGTAAACGGTGTTACTTTCTTCTCAGGAACATAACGAGACACTGTGAGATCAAGTAACCGTTAACCGTGAAATGACCAGAGTTCGAAGATGTTACCAGCCAAAAGCACGTGATGCAAATCTTTAGCGGTGAAATTGTCATGCATGTCAATTGATTCAGTCATTGTACCGCATCAGTGCATCATGGGATACAAATGTCTGCGCTACTAACTGTTCGATTGTGTGTACGTATCTTATTCAAATATATTATTTTATTGTCAATCAATGTCCAGCAGTACCTAGCCATCTTTATAAACAAGCGCCAGTCATACGGTAGTACAGTTATGATATTCCCTAATGCATACGGTAGTTCGAAACAACTATCATTCAAAATGTCGGACTAGTTTATGGTCATCCAATGACAATGTATGCGTCTAGGAGTGGCCAGCATTGTACTGTTTCTTATAGTATTATACCGAGAATGGTGTGACTTTTCAAAAGCACGAAGCTCCTAATTAACAAGTTTTTATTTTTCTCGCTCAAAACTGTGGCACGTTTTCCTCGTACTACTTTTCAGTGATCATGTACCCTGGAGAGTTTAATTTGTAGACATCACGATTCGTTTCAGCGACATGATGAGCCAGTGAACGTTCCGGGATTTATCTGCACATGCCTAATGGCATGAGCGTGCGGAGCGTCTTATCGAAACGTGTGGAATTGGGATTTTAAGAATGCCCTTGCCGGTTTTGATCAATCTTAACTGTTACCGCTGCTTTCCATTTCGACTTCTCCGTGAGTTATTTAAAGCATCGTATCTGAAAGAAACAGAGTTCATGCGATGCATTTTTCTCCTACGCGTTACAAAAAGTAGGAAGACGCACACGTTTATAATATATGCATTCAACACATTTAGAGATAATTTCTAGTGAAACGTTACTCGCTGGCATGATATTGTATGATATGCAACAACCAGTAAAAACTCTTTTAAATAATTGATTCACTTCATACGTAACGTTTTTATCTATTTTGAGAAGCACTAGGGTGTCCACTGTAGTATACGAACGGTTTAGAGGTCGAAGGAAAAAACTCCACAGATTATTGAGTTTCCGCCATCACGGATGGGTGCTCTTTGACTACGTTGAATATTGCAACCATCGGTTACTGATATAAATTTTAAATATGTTATCAAAGTATGTACAATAAGAATGAACATGAATAGAAATGTCACAAGTATATGCGTTCGACGTACAGAGCATATTGCCCGCATCTGTATATTGGTTAGGCAAGATGGCACCTCACTGGGACGATCTTTTTCCTCTTTAACTAAAGTTACTTAAGGCTGGGAAGAATACCTCAGGTGTGCAAGAGATAGATACAAGTAATACTTTGGACCTCAAGACAGTGTATTTCTCCCAAAAAGTCTCTTAAGTTTTCATTTATTGCCCGTGTAATTGCAAGGTCACACATGGCGGTAGGATGTATCGTGCTGGGTTTCAATTGAAATGAGTCATAAACATCAAAGGAGGTACTTACTCTTAATTTCCCTCCCAGGAATAAATAATCAATCAGTGCCAAGGCACCTGTGATCAGCTGCATATAACCTTCAAAAGCAGATCTAGATATCTACGCCGGAGGAAGAATTCTGGAGTCTTTGCTATCCATCTCAATTATTCATTGGTTGTCAAGCAGGTGCCATTGCATTGACCTAACTCGGTGTGCTAATGCGCCTTATTTTCTCAGTCATTTCACAGCTTGTGCCAAACTTCTACGGGCTGTAACCTCTCCAACTCTGAAATCTAGCGCATCAAAAAATTTCATCTCAATACAGTGTTTAAAGAGAACTGACAGAAAACAATACGTACCCCGCGATTAAGCGAACTTCATGATGACCAGATTTTAGGCCTTGCATTCTCTAGAGGAAATTTTATAACATACTCGAAATGGGTGATGGTAGGCGATTTATGACAGTTGATATTATTGATGTTTATTTACATATATATAAATGATAAAACAAATTTCTTTTAAGTACAAAGTAATAATACGTTATTTAAGTTTCATGCATCCTTCAATCTTCAGACAGAAGTGTATATATATATATATATATATATATATATATATATATATATATATATATATATATATATATATATATATATATATATATATATATATATATATATATATATATATATATATATATATATATATATATATATATATAACACGCTACATGCGCTACATGCTCATTCCGTGTCACAGTTCGTTAGAACATGCCACGTGATGAGAAAAGGGGTACGACTAATCCCTAATGGTTCAAAAAGTGACGTCAGAGGGTATTTTTCCTTTATTACACTAGGGATATACTTTTGAAAATGTACCCGTCACGTGAACGTGCAGCTTTGAAACAATGACTGGTGATTAGAGCGTGAGAAGCGCCAGGGATGAGGAATAAGTCTACGACTGAAACAGTGAGGTTTTCTATTTCAACAGCCTAGGAACTTGAAGAGCTTATTAACAGAAATGATCACGTGAAACCAAAGTCGTTATGGAGTGTGCTTTTTTGCATCTTTTTGTGAAGAAGTTGGCACTGCTGTTCCCGCAGTCGAGAATCGCTCGGTAAACTTCTCTTCACGTATTGTTTTAGTGCGTATACATGAAAGCGCATTTAAAACATATAATATACATAGAAAAGCATGAGCATGAGGTGTGTTCTAAAACATAACCTGGTCTTTATATATAAACATGAGAGAGATAGTAACTTTTTAAACTGGGATAATTATAGGATAGGCATAATGAAGGTAATTTGATCATGATTATATAGACATCATGGTAATCAATGCCTCAACTGCTTCGCACAACGTTTCTGCTATACATGTGGGTTGCGCTGCGGGCGACGAGAATCGATTTTCCTTGCGATGTTGGAAGCGACGCAGCTGCATTACTTTGGGTAGGATACACACAGACACTTGCGATAATGCGATTCGCCCCGGAGCGGCAATTTTCTTAAGATTGCACGTCGACAATTGAGACGGACATTGCCACGGGGGATGCACAGATGAGTGACATACTGACAAGACAGTCTGGACTACAAGAATTTTCACTCTCCCGCAGACTGTACACCAAGGCTTATCACAAGCTGCAATCGCTTCTGGACTCACATTCTTCAGCTTGAAGCAACGCTTAGTTGTATCAATGGGGGAAAGGCACGCAATCCTATTTTCATGTCCTTCACGTACATGTGCGCTTGATGCAAAAAATTTGCCAAGTATAGACAGTCTTGCTGTTATCGTTAGCTTTTCTATCTCGACATTAAGTGCCTAATGACGGACACTGTTCAAAGCACAGTAGGGTCTCAAAGTTACTTCAGGTATGATTTAATTTTTGCTCTGTGTTTCAAACCAACTTCATGTATAATTTAATTTGTCCTCTGTGCGCCAAATCAAGTTTTACTAGCAATTCAGCATTCATTACAAATGACCAAATGACATATGTCAAAAGCGAAACCATATTGCGGCAGTAGATCGCAATCTCATACCAGACTTTCAATCTAAGTATAAATTTTTCTCTTTTTATTCCTATCGCGTAGTGTTATTGCCTCAGGTGGCCACAAAGGCTTAAAATATAGTTAAGGCGTGATAGAAGGAGTTCCCAAGGGGAAGCGAACATATATACGCATATGTCACACCATAAGCACACTGAAATATCGGTGGTAGTTCACGGTTCAGGCATTCCATAGGGTATCGTTTTCCTTGATAGGGATATATTTTACCAAAGCACACTTTTTATTGGGTATTGGAGACAGCAATAACAGGACATTGATTCAAACAACCGCTGTTTATGCGATAAATGCCATCCGAGTTTACGGGAGAATTTGTTTATCATATATATATAGCCCTTCAAGAGGTGAAACTGTAACGTTGTTTCTTTGAAGTGCTTTCATGCACAAAAATGAGATTATGACGTGATATCGTGATATTAACGATATCAAATTGATTTTCAATGTTTTAGAAATCAGATAAAATCTAAATGATTTTGATGGTATTGTCTCTGTACATTGTTAAATTTTGACCTGTTATATGCAAGAAAGCAACTAGCTATTTTGTCCGTATATTGGCGATACGTTTAGTGAAGGCTACACTGATCTTCAATGCTAGTAGAATAAATTCAGATTTAATGTTACTATTATGTGTAATTTAATAACTAAAACTTGAAGAAAACTCAACGTGCCTTAAACTGGCAAATACTCTCGGAATCGTCCAACTTGGCGTCGTATATTCTTTTTAGATAGAGCTGTCGTAATAGTTGTTGTACGTGACTGGTATTTCGTTGACATTTATTTTTATTCCCGACGAGAGAAAAGTATCACGTGGATTATAGGAACAGAATATGCTCACAAGTCCTTTTTCGTAGAGTCCTGTTTGCTCCGTAACACATTTTCACAATGTACATCGTTATCGGATGGCAGTTGTGAGTCGCATCTGTTCCGGATGAACGAAAATTCCCTGTGGTCCGGTTTGATGGCAAATGCCGTAATGGCTCGGAGATACTATCACTCAAGGTAACCTTCAGGTTGCTAGCGAAGCCACCCAAAGAAAAGCAATTATTCTACGCCGTATCTTTTAATCCTATCATCTCCTTTCCACTTCGAGTGAGCATTAGCGTTTTTCTCCATGTCTGATTCATCGTACAAAAACGTGCTTATCGCATCGATGCATTTGCTCTCTAGGTTCACAAGTCACTGCAGATAGGGTATCACACTCTCTGGCATTTAAGAATCTCACTTTTGAAATCTTATTGTGTAGTGTACCTTTAACTCGTATAATAAAGTTTAAAACCAGTGGAATATGGATTCAAAACGGGACCAATAATCAGTGTCTCATTCAACATCGCAGAAATTCAGTTCATTCCCCACCGGATTCGAACTCACAACCTATAGTATCTATTCACCAGCGAATATATCACCGATTAAAACCGCTCGGCGTAACTCAAACTCTGGAAAAGGTGGTTGAACAACCGAGGTACATGCAAGTTGTCGCAGTTGTCTGACAGCGACTCCTCCAGGCACTGTAAAGGTCATGGAGCATTCACACATACTATGATATGTATCGCACACAAACTCAACCAATCGAATATTTCGCTAAACTGGGCTTCAGATAACAATTATGTGCACCAGCTTAACTATCTAAATAGAGTGGAAAATTTAATTAGCACATTCTCGAGCGGATTCGAACTCGCAAGCTACAGTACCTCGTCACCTAGCGAAGACATCAGCGATCGAACCCAATAGAAAATTACAATTTAAGAAGGGTTACCTCGACCTACTTACTTGTGGTTCAGTGTGCTTAATTGTCTTTGCAAATAAACAATTATACTTGTGAGTATCAAATAAATAGTTGTAATCAATAAACAATGATCCTACAAAAGCGCTTCCTCCGTTAACTCCATTTTATTTCTCCACATCACATTCGGAAGTTATGTAACATGAACCCTGTGCAGACTCTATTGAGGTTGTAGGTGTTAAAATTTCAAGGTCAAAGCATGCACTTTTGGAGAAATAAATCACTCCGCATGACAGCCTTGGTAATCTAAGGGTGATTATTCTCCGTTTTGATAAATAATTCTTGTGGCGATAATTATCTCGTGAAGCTCCGCGTCTGAAAGCCGCACGTGGAAGGCGCCACCATAAATCAATTAAGGAAAGACAGCACACATAATAAGTCGATGTTTTTATTTTAATTTCATAAATTACATGATTAGATCAATATTTGTCCTTAATACATATTGTCATTTGCGAAAATGTATGCACATAGCTTATATAAACCATGCATTTTGTTACATTCTATCAAACTGAAGACGTGTTTTTCTAAGCGATGGTTTTAGTGATTCTAGTGTGAAATGTCAAAGAGCCATTTTGAGATAATTATCTTTTCTCGTGTAATGATGTGACAGTAGCATGTAAATTTCATTTTGCTAAATGACAAGTGCCACGTCGTTTGTTGTCGAAATCCCGCTCTGCTTTCATCAGAAACACTCCAGTGTAGTTGCATACTATTACTTAAATATATAGGTTTCTTTCTCGTCGTAAGTCTTTTACAAAAATGTCGTGGCGACGTGGTTTTCAACTCTACTTACGTTTTCGGTTTTGGTTGTTGGTATTTAGGGGGCGTTGTTCACAAGAACCGACTACCAGCATACAACAACAAATTAACAGGAATGTTCACATTATCACCCTGGCGACAATATGTTCGCTGTTCAGAACTGTACAGTGTCTACATTTGATCATTCAGATATCAGAATTTCCTATTGTGGCTAGCGTATTACCATTTATTATGAAGAAAAATGAGCAGATGTGGCAAGTCTAGATCGACGCGCGCGATGAGAATAAAAACCCTAGAAGGCTCTATTCCGTCCTTAGCATACAGTTTGAAAATGACAACGACTGGTAAATTCCTTTTGTAGATCAACATAACTTCTCGCCAACAAGGAATATAACAACACTAATGATCAGTATCTTTAATGCGATTTTGCCACCGATGTGAGTCACAAAAGTCGCAGGCGATCAGCCGTATTTTCAGTATAGCAGGTTTCTGCAGGTAAAACACACAATACCTGTAATTAACTTCCGATGCAATCACAGTAGCGTTGAGGTCAATTTTCCAATTTTAAAACGTTCAGCGGCGCATATCCTCTTGACAGCTGTTAGATCAATGTCAGCATGGGCACTGATTAAATTTTTGCGTTGGCAAATCCATTGAAATTTTGAGTCAGTGATGACAATAGCACTCCAGTTGTATTTTTGCAGAACTTCAAGCTCATTCAGGTGTCCTATATCTCCCTATATTACCACAGATCGCCACGGCCATCTTTCATGACAGTCTGCATTTTGATTCAAAATGTAAAAAAAAGGTTTCAAATCCAAGCTCAAACCAAACAATCACCAATGTAGGTATCAACACCGAAAGGTCTGCACTATTTTTCACCCAGTCTGTCTTCGAAGTAAATTACTGGTTTTAACAATACAGAAGCCAAAGTAAAGTTTTACATAAAATTTCATCCAGAAATGCCTAAAAAGTTGAAAACGATGCACCTGTGTTGCTAGTTTATAATCAAACTTAACTTTCTGAAATTAAAACAATTACACATTTGAGGAGTATTTATACGATATCACTATCTCGAACTCTTGCTGTAGCGAAAAGTCGACTATTTACCCACAATGCATTTCAATATTCTGGAAGCTCTTTTACAGTAGCGATAATTAAACGCATTTCTGAAAAAAGGTATACCATCAACTTACTGAGCAAGCAGAAGAAGGAAATTACAATACTACCAATAGATATCCCGTAGAAAAACTAATTACCTTCCGATTTCCTAACCCTGTGGTACATTAAAACCGTCACGATATTTCATTGCCTGAATCACTTTTTATAATAAAATGTTTTCAGGGCATGAAAATTCAATTTCCCGTCGACATGCCGTCAGCTTAGTGCCAAAGGTTCCCTATGGGCATATAGGTCTGGTGATATATGGTTCGTTATAATTTATGACGTGACTGATATTGGATGAATCAGAAAATGGATGAGAAAATGGAACAATTTATATTGTCTAAAAATATATTGGCACGACACTTTATAAATATTGGTTTGTCTAAGTCGTTCGGTTAGATGAGACGAAATCCCTTTGCTTCCACTTCCTGACAAGATTATGAGACAACTGCACTGTAAACACCGCACGCCTATGTTATTTCTACACTGATCTGTTCGCTTGCGCAGAAAACGAACGAAACCGTTTCGGCGTTACGTCGTTTGATCACCATGCTTTACGGGCGACACCTAATGCACGTTCATGCATCGGCGATTGTCCGAGTAGCAAAAAAATCGCCTTGTGTTCGCGAACCGACTAATCAAGCTTAGTAATCTCCCACAAACCATAGATTACAGGTTCGGATAGACGACTTCGCCGCTCTTTGAAAAACGCATTTTGCAAAGCAAGAAATTGTTAAGTAGACTCTTGGGTGTTTCAGATACGCAAACGTATGAAAGGTGACTGTACCGCGAAGTCATGATAGATAGAACAAATAGCCTCGCTCGCTGCTGTCTTTTACACTTTACGTTTTTGACCCTTATCAATAATTAATTACGTCTCTTCCTAGCAGTAAACCCACATCACTGAGTTTATGGACAAGCATGTAAATTGACCTTACAAATGATGTAGCCATAGGGAAATTTGTCTTTCAAATAACTTCAAATATTGAGCAGTTCTCGGGGCTCTGTGGTATCATAAATCTATGTATATGCAATCAGTGTGCCAAAAATATCGGTAACCTCCTTGCCACAACAAATTGCAATCGTTCGGCACTGCCACCCTGGAGGGTTAGTTTGGCATTTTAATTCATTCTACGAGGAGGAATTGCTTCTTGGGGCCTATTCAGATTGATTTGGATCTGGAGGCTTGTTTCCATTTGCAAGGGTTCACTCGGATGCAGACTCACATTACAGTTAACAATTGTTTTTTCGAATGACGGAAGCCATCGGAGTTTATAGTTTGTGCAAATACCGATATGACTTATAGTAGACCTTGTGTTGAAGGTCATTGTATAAATACTTCAAGGACGGAATGATGTGCCATGAGATTCTCAGAGTAGTGTTATAGCACGAGTTTTAACGTTTCCATCACCGACTGTCAATGCAAAACAATTGGCATCCATATTGTTCGCACATGGATGGCGATACTCACAGCAGACACAGAACACTGTGGCGATGCAAAGTTTCAGCATCGATAAGCATGGATGCAATCTGTAGCGACATAGCAGGTGTGCGTGACCCTGGGATTGCCGTCTCATACGACGTTTCCTACAGAGTTGAGCCCTTTCAGAAATCCTTTAATGAGTCTTTCAGAAATCCTTTGCAATGGCCGGCCAGATATGTTGGAAAGGCTGCGATGTCGTGTCATGTGTGTGTGTACTGTAATGAGCAACACAGAAACAGTTCAATGTTTGCAAGACGGCAGTGATCTATACACAATTGCCAATACTCGGACAAACGGATGACCCAATGTGACAATCGAAATGAAGCATTAGGTCATTTTCACATCCAGACTCAACTTATAAAGGACCACAAGCCCAGCCTTAATTCCAAAGAGTCAGCAGATCACTACCAGCTGAATAATGAACTAGCCTGATGGTCACAGAAGCAAAATTAAGTCTAGCTTGGAAATAAAAAGAACTAGCCTTTTGGCTTTTGCTGGTGAATTTGCTAGCCTTTGAAATGATACTCCATAATATAAGGTACTGTACAAGTCTCAGCAATTCCTCCACTTTCGGCAAACTTCGGACGCTAATCATTTCTAACGTAGATCTGCTTTTGACATTATGACGTTCACCGTCCGATGCTCTATCTTATTTTATAACACGCTACATGCTCATTCCGTGTCGCAATTGGCCAGAATACGTCACGTGACGAGAAAACAGATACGTCTAGTCCCAACCGGATCGACAAAAGTGACGTCAGAGGGTAGTTTTTGAAACGCTATTTCCCTAGGGAAATAGTTCTGACCAAATTTGGAAAAGTGCCCGGTCACGTGACCGTAGTGTCGTCTGCAACTTTGCAACAATGGCGGGTGACTAGAACGTGATGTGCGTCCGGGATAGGTTACGACACATTCTCTAAAACCGATTTTCCAACATTTTCCAACATTCCAACAGCGTAGGAACTTGAACAGCTCATCGACGGAAAATATTGAAGTGCAACTAAGGATGTCGCTAGGTATGCTTAGAATATTTTTTGAAAGAAAGTGGTACCACGTACAACTGAAACCGCTGTGGAAACATCGCCCAGTAAACTTGTCACAATGGATTGTTGCGGTACAAAATATCAAAACACATTAAAAACTGTACAACAATACAACATGAGCATGTGGTGTGTTATAAAACACCTATAGCCTGGTCTTTATTAGGGCTATACCGCTCGTTTATTACCCCTCGTGGCCGTGTGTTACCAGAAACACATCGCTATACCCCTCGGCCTACGGCCTCGGGGAATAGTGATGTGTTTCTGGTAACACACGGCCCCTCGGGGTAATAGACGAGCGCTATAGCTCTCATGACCAGGCAATAGGTGTTTACTGAATAAAGACAGATTTAGGCTGTAGAGGCAAAAGCGGCGGTAATGCCCGTGGTGTACATGTAGTTCATGCATACCTCTTACACTGATTTGTACTTGGCTAGAATATTAAATCGCTGACCTATTTGAAGAGGAGACCTTTTCTTCTATTTGAGTTTAATCCACTGTATTGATTTCGCAAGAGAAAACGAGTTTTCTTGGTAATGTGGACGTGATGTTGCAATATATCATTAATTCGCTATCTTAAAGGTGCCCTGGGTAACCTATACATTATGGAATTTTGGTCACTTTGATTATCAAAGCTATTGCTGACAGCAAACGCATTTTGTTTTTATTTTTTTCTGGAAACTAGTCACAGTAGCAACACAGTACAAAAATCCATGAATATGGTGGACTTACAACGCGTTCAATTAAGGTTATGAATTCATTCTGGAAAAAAAACACTAGAGTGTAAAGTCGTGTAGGGATTTTAAAATGCTCAATTCGAACACTCCCTCCGGAGAGTGAATCTTAAGCTTTATAGCTTTGTTCATGTACGAACCGAACACCAGTTGTCAAAGACAGAGTGTTATTGCAACAGGGCCTGATGAACTTTCCTCTTAGTCACAGCGTGAGTTATTTTATTGCTTGTACGCTCTGCAAAATACAGGCAATATTAAAAACTATAAATCAGGACAAGAAAACCCTGCTGGTGTGCACAACATTTAACGCGCCTGCACACGCACACATCGACCGACTTTAATAAACGGACACCGGACGATATTGAATTGTAAGGCAAAGTGGTTAAGATTATGTGACGATCTGAGTGAAGTTCAAACGCAATATTGGTAGCCATGCTGAGTCCTTGTCGACGTTGATGAATTCCCGTCGCCGGGGTTCAGTTTCCTTGAACGCCGTTACAAGTAGGCGGGGACGCTATATCGATTTTAGCAATTTGTATCACCAAGAGCGCGTATTGTTCAGTTCCACGATGATTTTAGTCGACCTCCGGCGATTTTCGTTATTATTAATAGTTCACACGTTTGCCTCAGCCAAGCTGAAAACAAATGTTCTCATTCGTTAGCATGGCGAGGTCAAGTAAACCTATACATTCTCATAACATTTGTAGTCAACATACTCTTACAGGAATTAGATAATCCTTGTAGCCGGTTAGAAGTTTCCCTTGACGACTAGTGTTTGCGCTAGTACTATTTGATTAAGACACTCGCATTATTTTACGAAGAACGTGTGTCAGTCAGCCTTGACTGAAAGATTATACTTTAAAAGGCTTTGTTAATAATCGATGAAGATCAACGGACTTGCGAGACTGATCTTTCATGACATGTATATCTTTTTCAAATAAGGAAGTTGGATTGCACGTGGATTAAGACGATTGTCGCGCTTTATGAACTGTACATCATGAAGGGTGCATTTAGCAAATGCAGTTGACTGTGGTATCAACCGATCAACTGTTCTTTAAGTGAGCCAAACTAATCCTTGAATGGTGTCCTTTCTCGGTGTGTTTCTTTCTTAAAATGCGCATTGACGGTAGTAACGATTGTAATTTTGTAAGGCAAAAGTCTTTTACAGTATGTGTGTAATTCTTTTACTTCTATCATGACGAACATTCTATCATGTGGGTGAAACTACAAACAATTCGTGACTCAAGTATCATTACCGGTGTTTCTAGTTTCGGTTGGTCAATTAAAAGAGACTGGAAAACAACCAACAACTTTACTTTTCATTAAGTACGGACAAAGGATGTTTACTGACATTGACAATGATACCGGTACTCAAATGGACACTTATGTGAAAACAATACATGTAAGTTGTGACAACGATATGGTTACGTCAATTGAGTCAACGCTTACTTAACTTTGGAATGAAACATATACATATTTAGTCAAATATATATAATCAAATTCTCAGACTGGCTCCACAAATTTTGATCATGTAACTCTAGTGACTATAAGAAGTCAGCATTTTATCACAAGAATTTCATAAATACAAAAAAAACGTTCGGTATGCCGAGTCAGCAAAATAATTATGTAAATCTTAAAACTTTCTCCCAATCGCGTTTTAGGGATCTCAGCTTTTAGCCAATGTACGATCTATTATTTCCTGCTAAGTATTTTACATGTTCAGGTACGCCTTAAAATTGTCTATATTATGTGAAGTTTCGATATGCAAGAGCAGACTTTTCGTTGGCCTGATCCAGCTACGTATAAATAAAAGTCATCCACTTCAACCTCATGTCTCTGTGTGGTAGTATACTGTTGGTAGCTGTCATCGAGCTGATTCCCTGAGTTCAGTTGTCAGTGGTGCAGAAACAGTGGCAACACGGTGTTTATGGCTTGCGAGGGAAAAGCAGCATGATAAAATTGAAAAACGAGTAAAACGAGAGGAAGATCAAAGCATCGTTACTGTCACACTGTGGCGCTATTTTCATTCGTATGAATTCCAAACGGGGGATTCTAACATACATGTAATAAGTCGCACGTACTTCGTTGGCAGATAAGGCATGTTTGTATGGTGTCAGCGTCATCGACTAGCAGTGGTTGACGTTTCTATTCGAGACCAACCCTTGACGTCTAATAAAGAGACCCCTTGTCAATTTCTTTCATCCAATGGTTGAGTTTGCAAACTGGGCAAGTGAAAGTCAAACGCCTTACACACTAAGTTTATGTCCAGAGTCTACAACCAAAAAGTTATCGCAGACATAAAATTTGATGCAAAATTCACAACAGTTAAACAAAGATTTTAAGTCAAGCTGAACAACCGTGTTTACTCAAAATGAAAGTTCTGTCTTTATCGTTAAAGTTCGACTTCACTCAATCTTGTTTATTAAGCCTAAGATAAAAATATCCCCTGGTCACTAATTATTGAAGATGAGAATATATTGTCTAAAATCTGTTTCTGCCATTTTTAACTCTCCACTTTGCTACAGCGAAACGGATTTTTCTTCTATTCTTGATTTGAAGACAACTTCCAAAAGTTGTTTGGCGCAAACAAACATCATTAATGGGGAACTCGGAAAAATAAAATTATCTAAAGAAAGTGGAATGTATTATTATTTTTGCAGAATTGGACTTTCTCTACACGATCATTCAGTTACAACTCTTGCTCCATGATGACAAATAGTATATACCACCTGCTTTTGGCAACCCGTCTAAAAGTATGACTTCTGAACAAATCGTAGCAATACTTCGAATCTCTCAATCGCTTGATTGAATTGAAATGAAATTTGCCACATTTACGGTATGGGCCATAATTGATTATATTTTTATGTCTCTCACTCGTAAAGATTTACGGTTCTGACAACCGTAGCCCACGATTGAGAACCATTCCCTTCGTGCATAAACGGAACCCGATGTATGTTCCCATGTTGAAAAAGGAAGATACACTGTTTGGCAGCTACCTTTCTACATTACGCCAGGGACAATCGTAAAAGAAACAGGCAGGGTATACATGTATTTGAAAGAAGGCTTCCGACTAGAAAACTGTTATAAAATTAATTGCTTGCAGCAATCAAGATTATCATAAAACATCTTAAACAAAATAATTTAACATAAGCTTAATGGTTAATTAGCAGCCATCTTCGATCATATGTTCATCAAAATTGATATGCAAATGGTAGCATAATTAACTGTTCTTTTACAAATTTTGGATCAAAGTAAAACGGCTACCCCACAACTAGACTCTCACAGCCCCTCGTTCGATATGCAGGTCTTTCTAGTTAGTGAGCTAACCAGGCTAACGCGTAGGGTAACTTAACCGGTTCGCTTGACTGAGCGGTGCTAGGGTGAAGTAAATTGGGTGCTTGCGAGCTTTGAGCGATAGAGGTTTGACGTGTAGCCGTCGAGGGGCTGTAAGAGGGTCTGCCCCACAATCATATTGGGTCATTTGCAAATAAATTTAGTAAAAGGAGTAGTTCAACCGACTTGGAGCAAGTCGATATAAAAACAAATCCGGCAATGTATGGTTATCACTTAAAAGAAATCATGAATATTATTTAAACAAAACATTTAGCATGAAGTATTTTAGTATTTCTATTTTGTTAAAGTATCATGCCATCGAATATTCCTTTGAACTATCGGTCCTTTGTACTCTCTCGTGGGCTTTTTAATTTTTCGCGATTGACATTCACGCGCCGCGTTGGACAGTGCTTGCAGATTCCTTCGTCTTTTGGTACACACTAGAAATTCCTCAGAATATCAGAAACAGCGCCATATCTAGTCTTTCAGCCGGAGAAGGCATTTCTTTGTAGAGAAACGTTCCTGATCTGGGCATTTAAGAAACTGGGTGTACTACTTTATAATGGACAGACACTCTCACAAACAGTAATCGTTCTCACCGAGCTTAAAGGAAACCTTATGATGTCACAGTCTGACCTGAATTAATTCGAGGGATAAGCCGCCTGAGGCATGACTGGTTTTTCAAATAAATGCGAAGTATTTCGATTTGAACGCGTCTCTTTTCACACGAAAGTGATTCGCGAACATCACCAATGGAAAACAAACTAGTCATGGTTGTCGACCTTCGTTATGGTTCTGACCCAATGCAATTATTCATTGCCATTATATAAATCATAAACGCTATCGATAAAATTCAAAAGTTATCCATACATAGGATGGATGATGCCAAAAGTCTGCATTTCTAAGAAAATATTTTTGTTTGGCCGGGGAGAGGAAATTCTTCCCAGGAGATTCCTAACAGGCGGTTCGATATCAGTATCTGTTGGATTGATGTGTTCGGTTCAACTTTCGGAGAAGGCTGATATATAATTTTTTGAAAAATTGTCGATCTGAAATTTATGAAAATCTAGATAGGACTTTGAAATTATTGTGAAACTTACATTTCTCTGTGTTTTATTTCTGATGTGTAGTGTCATAAAAATAAGCAATGCAGAGTCACCTCGGTGAATATTCACATCATAGACATCACGTATCCAACCTTTTTCTACTTAAGGTTCCAAGACAAGAAATTTGACCTTTTTAATCTAACAATTCTCAAACAGTTAATAAGCTCAGAACCCCCATAGTATACATTTTCTGAAAGCCTAGATATACGGGAACATTTTGGTAAGCACAGTGTCACCATTGTTTACATAACTATCACATGACAAGGTAATTTGCATAACCTTTCAAAAATCGGGTTTCCCTATGTTTTGTCTCAATACTTCAAAATATCTGACTCAAACTTGCTGGAATGCAAGCTGTCACAACGCTCTTCCAAAGTGTGTCTCAGATTTTTTATATCTTGCTTAGTTTTTTTTGAGCACAATTTTAAAGAAATCAACTACGGTTAAATTCACTGCTCTGGAAGTTTTTCAGGCATAAAAACTGTTTAAGAAGGTTTAAAAAAATTCTGAGACACATTTTTGAAGACCCTTAGGACAGCTTGCACTCACACAAATTTCAGCCACATATCTCAAAGCATTGAAACAAAACATAGGGAAAACCGATTTTTGAAAGGTTATGCAAATTACCTGTCACATGATAGCTATGTCAACAATGGTGACACTATGGTACTCAAAATGTTCCCCTATATCTAGGCTTTCTGAAAATATATAATTTACGGGGTTTTGAGCTTATTAAACACTAGAGAATTGTTAGTTTAAAATGGTCAATTTCTTGTCTTGGAACCTTAATTGATCTGCAGTATACTTATTTTAATTGGGCAGTTGATCGAATGCTTCGTCAACTTTTATGCATACTGAGGTTGTGAGTGTGAGTAGTACCGAAGATGCAATATACACAATATGTAGATGAAATGTGGATGAAAAACTAGATAAGATATAGATCTCAGATACATAAAATGCAGACAAGACGTAGATGGAATGTTAATTACATATAGATGAAAAATAGGATGTAACGTAGACAAAAGGGAAAAAAGGTTAATTATGCTTTAATCATACATAAAAAATTAACCCGTGAATGGAAAAGTGTTAGCATATCAATGAATTTTGCAGTGACCATTGTGTGGTTCTGACGATAGTGTGATACAGGTTAAGACTAACATCCCCAAGGAGTATAACAATATTGTAAAAATTTAACAAACAGTAATGTTAGCTGTAAACTCAATCGTGAAGGTTTTTACAGTCTATTCTCTCTCAAATGTCGCAGTGCATCAGAGTCGGTTTTTTTCAATTTTCAAACTCTTGTAGTAAGTATTTATGACACATGAGCTTGGAGTTCTCACTGCGATAACAAAATCAATGATGGTAAAAGTGTAATTATCTTAAAATATATATACTGCGAGTGATTTGTGTAATCTCAGAGGAGATCATATCTTATAGAGCCAGAGACCAAATGAGGAAAGCTCCCCCTGCGGCAGGGAACCTTCGATGAAATTCTACGCAATGTTGACCTTAACCTTGATGTTGGTAATTAGTAAGCATCCTATAAAATCAACTCAGAATTTAATGATAGGAATAGAACGTTCGATTCGTGATGATTACACAGATAATAGACAAAAACATTACATGTACGATTTTTCACCGAGAATCGATTTTCTTTAAATTACCATTTTTACATAACACTGTTAAATCTTTGGCCAAGAAAGAACGAGATTTTATCTATTTGTTGCCCTTGACATTTAGCATACCTGGTGCGGCAATACGATGGGTTTAGTTTTAATATCCATTTCCCCTGACGACTTCTGTACGTTATTATTTCACTTACTGCAGATAGTTTATCTTTTTTTCAGCATTTTGAACATGTGGCGGATATATCGCGTCAGCCGTCTGTTAACAAACATTATAGGAACTTTTGGGAACCTTTTAAACAAGGGGTAAGGTTGTGACGCGTAGGTGTCGAGGTCATTGTGTGAGGTCCAAAACGAAGTATTTTTCTGTTTTCTTTCGTCGATAGATGTAACATGTCCTTGAATAATTAATGGCCACGGCAGCAGTAATATTTATAGTTCTCTGATGTAAAGCAGTAATGGTAAAATGCCAGTAATTGACATGTTTTAGTTTTAAAGGTTAATAATAGTAATTATTGATCGTATTTACTATTTTTTGTTCTGAAAAACAAATACACTTTGTTCCTAAATGCAAAAAATTACCCTAGCAACCATGACGCGAAACGTATATTGTTGTTTTTCACAAAATAATTGTAGTTCGGGATAAAATATACTGTCAGCAACAGTAATGGACACAATATATCATTTTTTCATTAATTTATTTTTCATTTGAATGCACCCATTCTGTCTTTCAAAGTGTATGAGACATCGATAATTCATGTAGTAAGTGTCAAGCCTTCAGATATTACACGCAATTAATTTAACAACTCCAACATTGTATATGCCTATGTGACTCCTATGCCTCCAATGGAAGAGAAAAATAAAACAAAAGCAAAGCACTGAACTGAACTTTTAAGCTAGTTAGAACACGTCGACTGGAACTACTTTGGGATAATTGGATTTTCATATTTTGCAAATTTCTAAAAAGTGTTAGGTGCCATATAGCTGAATGTTGCAATATAGCAAATTACTCATAAAAACTAGACTGTAATGTAAAAAGAAAAGCAGATGAGATATCATCTGTAGATTAAATCGACATTACCTCACCATCCAATTATCCAAAATTAGTTCCAATCGTGTTTTAGATACATTAATATCCTAACCCTAGTCCTAACCAACGAGCTGAATAAGCTTCTCCGATATTAAAGGCACATGAGCTGCAAATGTTGGCATTAGTTTCATGATTTCATATTCAGATTAAAATTAGCCCATACAAATGTTCTTACTAAGAGATGTTTACTCAAATATAATTATCCGCTTAGTGGGACTGCATTTCAGTAAGACAAATAATAAACGGGTGCCGCGCCCAAATATGGCTGCCTCAATACAACTACATGATAAACAGCATAAATGGTGCATGTATACACATTTGAATCGTTACAAATACAACATAGTGCAACCGAAAGGACGGGAAAAGGATTCACTCCACTTTGACAAAAAATCCCTGTTTTTCATAACGTGGCAAGATTTTGAAAATGGCGGGGAATTATAATGAACAAAAATCTCTTCACTTTCTTGCCTATTCTGCCCCAAGCAAACGTTGTTGGTTCATGAATATATCGTTCAATTTGCAGATGAGGAAATTGGAGGTACCTTGAGCTTTGACAAATTTCACAGAGTTGCAGCTCATGGGCCTTTTAATTTATTAGAATGCGACAAAGATGCCAAACAACTTCACTGAATTTCTTCCGAAGAGCAAAACAAACATTATTTTCTGCCATTTGTTAAAAAATACGAGGGCACCTCAATAATTTGTTTGTTTGTGCACGCCAGTGTCTGCGCCTGTCCCTGTTCGCAGTAACTCGCCTCTTAACAGATCTAATAAAAGCCCACATCAAATTACTTATTTATATTTTTTCAGCGTTGTTGTCGTGTAAGTTTTGTATCGTGTGAAGTATGCCCAAAACTTAACTCGTGAAATCAATTCTGATGAAATGATAGTCACGACATTTTGGATATGAGTTGTGGTTAATTATTTTTGCGCTTGGATGGGCTTACATACGTTGGGACAAAGGACGATAAATCCATGGATGACAGAAATGTGAGGTACTTTATTCCTGTGAATTGGAAATCGTTTCACAATTGTGGCTCTGAACTCATGCGATATTCTCATTTACGTCAAAATGACGTGTCATTAAAGATATACAGCGTGGGACTGGGAAGTGAAGCTGTTTCTATCACTGTCCAATACACGTATCTCGACCGCAACATTGTATTCGAACCATGTGTTCGTAATAGAGTTATCATACTATCTCAGTGTCAGTGTTTCAATCTCTCAAGATATTTTAAAAGGGAAATAGTCGTCCGAAGTGCGCCTATGCGAGTTTCTTGTTTGCAAACAATGTATTCGTGCACGATATCTAGACGCACTTCATCATCATAGCTGCAACATTTAAATTATACGATTTCGATTATGACGGACATGTTTTAACTTTCATCGATCACCATCGTACCTTTGATACGGTGTTTACACTGGTCGTATGGGTCCCATACGACTATTGAGCGCAGTTCCGAAGACTGTATCCTTTTAAGCACTGTGAGGCACGCTTACAAATATATGTTTTCTGAATTATATTTTTCAGAGTGCATTATTTCAAGTGTCCGCTATGATAACGTATCCGTTGTGTAGGATCAATGTCCATTAGACTAACCTGCTGACAAAAGTCAATTCCAAACGTTCAAAAACTCGCGATTGTACCAAACGCTAAATTGTACCAGATATTCTCGTGTTTATGCATACAGTTTGCAGTCAAATGTGATTTTTCCTATAAAACAATGAAACATTAGTAGCATAACTACAGTTTCAGTTGTCTCATAGCAATCGTGTAGCCGCATTCCTGTAACCATACGGTTATTCGGATAAATTATCTGCAAATCCTTAATTGATACAACAGGGAAACCTACCAGAATTTTTGACATTTCAAAGCGACGAAGAGTGAGTTATCTCCTACCCGTTTTCTTACAGCATAAACTAATCAATTTAATGGGTGTACAAAATCAAGAAAACTATCCTGTTTCGAACGAGTTCCACTCGCCTGACTTCTTAGACTACGAACTACTATTGTGTATGGTGATAGTGTTTTCCGAAATGATAACGATAGATTCCATTCTGACTCCATTCTGACGTAAAGGTACCCTACAACCGAGATCGTCATTTACCATTTACAAAAACAGCAGGAAAATGTCTTCAAAGTTGGCTTTGTTAATGGTTCGATTCCAAAACGACGGCAATAAAACTCGAATAAGAGTGCGTGCACAAATATACCGGAATGTTGTCAGGGTTGCCCTTAGATAAATCTGCATTTTGGAAACTGCGCAAATAAAAACCAATATTTTTTCAGACTCGTTTCGATTACAAAGTGACGAGGAATAGATTGATGTACAAGGCTGTTCTAACTGTACAGTCCCAGGGGCTACAGCTAAACCAAATCCATCAGTGAATTTACCTTTATCATAACTCTCTCTTACTCTAACCAAACGAGGTAAAAAGACACGCAAATATAATAAACGTTTATAGTTTTGCCGTACAATTTGTGAGCGTTCCCTCCGGTGAAATATCTGCGGCTTCCTTTTCTACACTGTGTCGTAAATACAGGTAACTGGTACACTATTAAATAGCTTGATTGATACAATTTGCCTACCAGCGCCTCATGGCTACATTGAAGTGCGAGCTACAGACAAATACGTCTATCTTACTAGGACGTGATGGTACAATGGACCTTTTTGACTTGGCATTTTGCAAACAAGGGCATTAGCGGAATCGCCACTTTCCCAGTATGCACATACAGAAGAGACTTCAGTCAAGGGATGTCCCGTGCCTACAAGGTAGTCTGCTAAAAGTGCGTCTCTTGCGTCTATTTGTCTGTGCTATCGGTAACATATCGATATTATTGGTGGCACATCTCTGTGAATATAATTAACATCGATGGTTGACTGAGGGCGCACTATAGTTGAACGATAAGACATCCATAGATGAATATGGAGGATATATCAGTCTTTGCCCATAGTGTGATATATTCAAACTCGCAAACCATGACATTTCACCTAAAAGTGATCATCCGAACATCAACAAATTTCACCTAAAAAGCAAAGGGGGGAGGGTCTATTCATGTTTGCGAACTTTTTGAGTGTTTTTGATGGCTGAAATCATTAACTTGGTAATTACACTTGGTAAATACCTAACAAAATACAAACAAGCTGTCGATAAAATTCAATACATCCCGTCACATGACTTATACGGCCAGGTTTGCTGAACATTTGTTATTGGTAGCAAAGTGAGGTATCAGCGTTATCATCCAACTCACAAAACTAAAAGAAGACAGATATCTTCAAATTGCGTCGCGATCTTCTGGACGCAAGCTTACGGGCAGCAGGAGACGTTACGCTGACCTTTCATGATGAAGGACGCCAAAAATTAAAGTGAAACTGTGAGACTGTTTTCAATTATTGTGACACTTGTCTTGCCCTCGGTTATATTTAACATTTTCACACGAGAACACGAATATTGAATCATCATAGTGACATCCTCTGATCACAGATGTGTATTTACAATTTTCTTTCTTAGTTATAAGGAGCCTGTGGTTGAGGTCAAGAGGTCATCCCTGGTCCTCTTTTCCAAAAGTTGCATGTGGTTCGATACTCGGCGGTCGCCACGGGCAACTGTGTCGGTCTTTTGCCCAAGACAGTCCTCCAAGCAAGACTGCAATTTCTGCCGATCTACCTCATCTTAGCTTAGCAACACTCCCCTCCTACCCTTACTAGCACAGTTGACCACATGTGGATTTTTTGAGTTTTGGGTTCCTATGTAGGTGAATTCTTTGTCAGACTGTTAATTGGTCACCCATTTTGTTGCCCACTTGATGTATTTCACAGTCAATCATTGTAAGGAAATTTTTTAATGCGAATGGTTATTGTCACCAATTTTGTGGCCTACTTGATGTATTTCACCAATACAACTTTATCGCAGGTATGAGCACGTTAGTTATTGTAAAGGGTACACGTTTTGTGCTATATTCATTTGTCATCAATTTGTGGCCTGCATAATGTATTTCATAGTTACAGTTTTTCATGAAACCGTTGCCCATTTTGTTGCCCATTTTTATACACAAAGACATGAGTTGTGTATGCTTTATTTACACCAGCGTTTGCAGCTGCCTGCGGCACCGCATCGCCATGCATCAGTGATGTGGACCTTTGCCAAGGGTTACGGCGTTTGCTGAGGATAAATATCCCATGACATACATAAATTCAAGTATGTTATGTACTCATTGGATTTTTATTCCTGTATTTTTCCATGTTATAATAAAAAAAAATGTATTTCAGATTTGGGACTGTCATATTATTGTCCATAATTCAAAGTTCATCGTAGATCACTTTCCTTTCTACGGTGAAGAGAGAATTCACAAGTCTTCTTCCACAAATACTGATTGCGCCAACTTTAATTACACAAATGGTAGCGCAATCGAAATGTTATGTTCACATATTGAAATTGACTGGAAAAACGTCATCGATAAAAAAAAAACTTTCAAAAATCTGAAGTAATGCATGCGAGGTGTTTGTAGAAGGAACCGGGCGTAAATTACGTACATCGCCTATTGTCACGGGTCGAAATCGTACATTTTATTATTATCCGCGTTACCAGCATTTAGGAGGACAGACCTTGTAAAATACGAAAGCGAATGTAAAACATACATTTTAAAATCTGGTACAGCATGAAACATGAACGAGGCACTTGTTACATTAGTTCCACGGTAAACAGACCTCCATCAAAACAATTTAAACTTGAACACGCACAACTCTTTCCATCACGCCATATAAAATTGAGTAATTTCCTCCCTCTACGGTTGAAAACAGTCACACTTCACTGTTTACGATTAACTATGACGGTTCTTTGAAGAATCCGCCGGCTCGGTCAAAATGGTGCTTTCATATATTGGCTGAGTTTCCCGGCACATTTAACAACAAAATACAGGATCCATAGACTATATATTTATTACTTGAAAGATCATGTCTACGGAGTTATTGACACGAATTTCTCAGAACTGCCTCGGCGGAGTTTATTGGAACGGGATAAACATGTTAAGGCTAATATCAAGTTAACTCGTTTCCATGGCGACCGTGTGCAATCATAAAGTGATTTCCTCAAGAATATAAATGGGGTGGGTTAGTTTGATATAGGTGACATTCAGTGTGCTATTTCGTAGCACCTCTATGGCGCGTAATCAAGGCCAATATTCGAACTCCCAATTTTCAACTATACAACTCAACATTGAACATTCAAACTCCCCATTTTCAACTATACAACTCAACATTCAACATTCAAACTCCCCATTTTCAACTATACAACTCCACATTTTCAACTTTCGAACTCCCCATTTTCAACTATACAACTCCACATTTTCAACTTTCGAACTCCCCATTTTCAACTATACAACTCTACATTTTCAACTTTCGAACTCCCCATTTTCAACTATACAACTCCACATTTTCAACTTTCGAACTCCCCATTTTCAACTATACAACTCTACATTTTCAACTTTCGAACTCCCAATTTTCAACTTTCGAACTCCACACATTCAACTTTCGAACTCCACATTTTCAACTATGGAACTCAACATTTTGGATTCGTATTCCCCATTTTCAACTATCGAAGTCATAGGTCCCCCTAGACCACTAGCCAGCGAACACAAGCCAAAATTAGCATACATATAGTCAAATACGACTTTAAAAAATCGTCGGTGTCATTTTACATGAAACTACTTATCACTTTGTTAGGGAGTCCCAAACATATGGTGACCTCGCAGTTAATTTTGGACGACACCGGGTTCGCTAGTGACCACATCAGTGGTAGTTTGTCTAGGCTGCTACTTGACCTTGACCAGCCCGACAGACGGGGAGATGTGTCACGTAGGTGTGAGAGTCTTGTTAGACTTTTCTCACAGTTAAGTGGCATTTGAATGTGTAGTGAGCTGGTGCAAGCCGCTCAACGTGAAATACATGATGTTGAACATAGTGGTCACGGTGTAATAAAGGGAAAGTGGCTTCACACATCAGCCATCTCGTCTTGTATGTGCTTTGGTGTGTTTAGTGTTAGCTCTGCATTGCAGGGTTGTGTGTTACCGGCGTTATACGGCCTCCCACTACATGTGGTGGGAGGCCGTATAACGCCGGTAACACACAGCCCTGCCTAGCCCTGCGTACGATGCTGTGTGTTCGATGTTCGCTACAGCTAATCGCCCCGCTCACCAGGCGATAGCTGTAGCCGGTAACACACAGCATCGTACGCAGGGCTAAGCCCTGCCATGCAGAGCTAGTTTAGTGTTTGAGTTGTGTTTTGGCTGTAATAGTGTGGAAATTAACAAGCGAGTTGTTAATTTTAAAATAAGCCATGGCGAGCCACGCATGCATGCTCTTGATTAGACGACATGATAGCGACCGAATTAGGCCTAAGTGATGGCGGAGGTCGGCGTAAATCTTGATAGCATCACAAGTGTTTCCGGTCCATATTTTTGGACCCTCTAGAACATCACATAGGAATAACTCTAAAACTCCGAAACGTCATGTGACGTATCTATGACGCGTTCTGACGTAGTATAGCCCAGAAGGAAAAACGTGGGTAACTACAATGAAGCAAGTTAGGGATGCCTAGGGAGAATACGAATCCTAAATGTTGAGTTCGAGAGTTGAAAATGTGGAGTTCGAAAGTTGAAAATGGGGAATAGCAATCCCAAATGTTGAGTTCGGTAGTTGAATGTTGAGTTGTAAGCTTATAGTTGAAAATGGGAGTTTGAATGTTGAATGTCGAGTTGTATAGTTGAAAATGGGGAGTTTGAATGTTGAATGTCGAGTTGTATAGTTGAAAATGGGGAGTTTGAATGTAAATGTCGAGTTGTATAGTTGAAAATGGGGAGTTTGAATGTTGAATGTCGAGTTGTATAGTTGAAAATGGGGAGTTTGAATGTTGAATGTCGAGTTGTATAGTTGAAAATGGGGAGTTTGAATGTTGAATGTCGAGTTGTATAGTTGAAAATGGGGAGTTTGAATGTTGAATGTCGAGTTGTATAGTTGAAAATGGGGAGTTGATGCGAGTTGTATAGTTGAAAATTGGGAGTTAGAATATTGGCCTTGATTACGCGCCATATAGCACCTCTATTGCTCCGTCACGTTTTTCTATAGGGGCGTCTTCCCTCGCTATATCGACAGAAAGTGTAGGCAAACTGAAAGTTGCAACTAAGACCTTCCTAAAATGACATGAAAATTTGTTTGGCTAAATTTCTCTGAGGTGCAAATACTTCACAGTTTTTCGCCTTGTTGTTGCATTTTCTCATTGATTCATTCGTTTAACGGGTCCCTTATAAACAACACCAATAAGTAATTTGTTAAAAACGAAAACAACACCATGCTTATAAACTGAAATACATACAATCCGACAGTAAACGTGATGGTCCGCATGTTGTGCCAGGGACATCAGCATTAGCTTTATTACCAGACTAGTGCGATGTATGTTATTTAATTGCGTCCTACGCCACTTTCAGAAAAAAACATTCAGGTTTCCAACAGTTACATTAGACAATTGCAAAAGTTGCCATAGTAGACTATATTCAGCCGTTGCACGTTTTTCCAGTGGGAGCTTTTTGTCTGATACAGAAAGAGTTATGAAATAGAAATGGCGATATGAAATAAAGTGGTGATTGTTACCAGATGTCCGTATTTGATGTCATTCGTAACCAATACTTTGTTTATTTTTTTCGCGCATGTATTTTGTTTGGGAAAAGGTTGGTTACTAATTAATGAATAAAGTGAAAATCATTTCGTGTGAACTTCTTCAAAGTGAAGCTTTGCTAAAATTGTGGTTGAATCTTTGCACGACCATGGGTTTAAAGATGTCGTTCAAGATCATGTCTCTGTTGAAAGGTCGACGACGACTTTTGTAACAAATACTGCAGTGTACACATCAACGTCACCAGGAACTTATGTGAAAGGAAAGATATACATAACAATATAGTCATTATTTTTGTTCTGGTAATAGGTATATTTTCTTCTTATCTCCCTAATATACTTTGAAATAATCTTGAGACACGAAGCATTGTCCACAATTTTCAATGCTTTTGATGACAAATGTGACTAAACCTCAGTCGGTAATTTTATCACAGGACATCACTCAAATGCAGAGAGTTCAGAATACTCCGTTTTGACATGATGTTTAAAGACTTTGCAGTCGAACAGGAATTCGCATTTCACAAAGAGCAAAGTACGAGGAATCACAGCATAAATTACACTGCCAATTAGCCTTGAAATCCTATTTCCTCAGGAAGCAACCATATTTTCCTGCATGGGAGAGGACGATTGAACGTGCCACACCGACGGCAAATTACCAGCAGTTAAATCATGATGAATTGCACACCATGAAATTTCACTTATTGGTTAAATTGAATTACCTTGGTACAAGAAACACGGATAAAGTTATCGTCTTTCACAAGTATTGAACTGACCCAGACTAAGAAGCGAACTGGCAAGGCACTTGAATGCTGAAGATGACATGTCATTTAACACAGGTATTGCTGCCGTTAGATACCTTCAAAATGAACTCGTTTCGAAAGACCAGCAGCTGTGCACTTGATTAACAATACGGATCGTTAGTCTTTACCAATTGACATTTACCGATTTGTCATCTGAGATTTGACAAAATTGCAGATATACTAGATCAACTCTTTACAGTATAATGTCCACACCATTAAATTCATGTACATCCTGCATCAAAAATGATACATTTAATTTCTTAAGTTTCTTTCGTTTCACTGCCAAATTGTTTGTCTTGTGTACTAATTTCACTTTCATTTTCATATCACAAATACGAGACCGCTGGCCCGGACAAGGCAACAGAATGTACTTAGAATCACAGACAAGTAGTGTGGTGACCGCTTTCAGTTGGGAGATATCTCGCATATCAAGTTTGTTCGGATGCAAAACCGACACAATGCGCCATTCATATATCAGAAGAAACCTCTACCCCTTATCAATTAGAACAAACATGGCTTATAACTTGTCTCTATAAATGACCAAAGCCATAAATTACAATTTTACGGAACAAAATTTGACTGGGCAAACATGTAAATAAGTCATATGTGATAAAGGTTACTCGTAAATGTGCCAAACGACAGAACCATACGAATTGCAGTTTCCAAATGTCACACGGACAGAAATTCACCTAATAGTCGCGCCAGCGGCTTACTGACTACGCATGCGCATATTCATAATATACTATACGACTAATCGGAAGTGTACCCTACTTTTATGGGCGCCGCCATGTTGGTTTTTTTTGAGTACTCGTAAATAAACAAATATGAAATGTGCAAATTATTATTTTATAACATGCCATTTATAAAAAGTATCTTTTATTAGCCAGTTAGTGTTATTATCCACCTTGTCGCTGATACAAAATATCGTTAATATCACGCATAAAAAATAGAAAATGGGAGAAAACTGTCGTGCATATGATATGAACGGCGGCATTGAACTTTAGAAAAGCGCCCCTGTGTCAATAACTAGATTCAAAAATGGCCAGTTTTTAGACGGAACGCTCTAGTTTTCAGCTTGCAAGTGGAAGGTGGGCAGTGCGGTTACCATTGCAATGGTAATGATGGCATAATACGTCCCTTGTTTAACACAATAGGTTGTTACCATGGTAAAAATTGCCAATTTTTGTCCAGAACTTTTAGACATAATACAGAAAATCTATACCCGCACTGCTGCAGGGTTTGACGTCATGTACGTACGTACGTGAACTGCTTTCATCAGAGGGAAACTGGGCATAGTTGTCATACAAACGTATATGAAGTGACAATTAATTCTATTTTATCATGAATCAATACAAATAACATTGCCAATCTTAACCCCTGGCGCGACACCAAGGGCTGAGCCCTATATAATATTATGCTTTAAATGATTATCTTGCATAAGAGAAAATATCGCTACATCTAATTGAATCATTGCCCCTTAATTGATCTCATTAGAGAAAATGATATCACAAATCTAACGACTGTGTTGTGACTAGGGTAATTTCCATTTTAGCGTCAGAAATGATTTATCATAATGGTCGACACTACCAACTTGACAAATATAACTACATGCTCAGTGGTGCAATTAGAAAATTGCTAATCGCATAATTTACGTATCTGACCGATTCAATTTTTCCAGGAAAAGTGAAATAATCATAAAGGGAAGGGTCGGACATTGCTTTGCAGATTTGAAGACGACTATCGTCACATGCAGCTGCACGTCCTCTTTTAAACTATAACCTTTGACGGTTTTTTGTCATTAGGCTGAGTATATCGTTCCGTATTTCAAAACAATTTTTGGTCAACTAGCCCTAATCGTAAGAAGTCAAAAAGCAGTATCTTGTTTAATAACTCGTTTTGCAGACTTTTAGCCAAAAATGTCATTGTCGTCAGTCACAGATTGGAATCGGAATACCGTTACAAATATCAATGTCACAAGTATTGGCGTATATACTCAGATACACCTAACCTTGTAGTTGCCTTATCAAAATAATCTAGTTTTATCAACAAATCGAGTTAAAGTCCAGATTCATTTTCTCCATTGGTAGTAAGAAATCGAATCACTCTATGAAGTGCCAATATTGTTTCTATAGTTAAAGCCACGCTTTGATTCATAAATATTAATGATAATGTATAACATTACACAGACATACAGTCTGTGTCGAAAATGTAGTTGTTACATTGAGCAACATTCAGGACAAAAATCAAAGTGAGGTTTTCTACTTCTCTTTTCTTCTTCTGTGTATACAGCGACGTCATGGGCTAGCATTAGTCTTCAAACGCTCGCATACACGCGCACCAGAGGGAGCCTGGCAAAGCTTGACGGCATTTTCTTCACCCAAAAAAAAAGAGTTTCTGTAAGCTAAAGCTCCAGTTTGTCCACTTACTTATTAATCAATCTTACACTTTAAATGAAATTATTGAAAGCAATACTCAGTTATTGCCTGTGTGTATCTAATATCGGCAAGTCCATTAACGGTCATTAAAGCGTTTCAGTCGCTTGACCCAATTGACTTAACTTACTGCAAAGGGCCTCTGGTTTCTAATGTAATTAAGGAGACTCGCTATGACGCCTTGATCATGACCTTCAGCGTGGCCACGTCATTAAATCATTTTCTAATTTGGCCAACAGCTTCAAGTACAGGGTCAACCCGACACGTCAACAGTTAATGATTCAACTTGATTGATAATCGTACTGTTTATTAGACGGGTCTGAAATTCCTATTCTAAGTTATGTCCTCAAAGAGACGACGCAGGAATGAAAGAAAGCATAGGGAGTCAAAATTCATCTTGAAACTGGAGATAAGGCTGCAAAATCATTGAATACCATCGATGGTAAATCGAACCCTGGTTGGCAAGGCTTGTCATATTGTATCTTACCATTCGCAGGTATTTCCAAATTCATTTTGGAAAAGGTTTAGAAGTGCACCCCTTTCTATTTGAAAATATCGGTCAAGTGGGGAAATTTAAGTACTTAACCTAAATAAAAAAACAAGCCAGCAAAAGCTTTATCTACTCAACAATCTTCAAAATGAACTCCTATACTGGTAGACCAAAGACGTGTTATCAAGGTTTACGACTCTGAATATCCGCCTCCCGTTGGAGACACATTCTACCTTTGAGCGAAAATTGACATTTTGAAATTAGCACTCTTAAAGACGATAATTCATCCAAGTCTTCCCTAATCCTCAAAGTACGATGTCAGTAATGTTGAAAATGAAGATAGAAGTAGTACCAAAATGTAAATTGCGATATTTTTATATTATCCCTATGAAGCCATTAGTCCTATCTTACTGGAAATTATATCTTAGTACGGAGTCCAACTATAGGTCCACATCCTTTGTTAGGAACTTTCGTTAAATGCAACATACGCAACTACTGAAGCTGTTTAATCTTCGGGAACTAGTTTATAGGATGCCTATTGAAAATCACTGGAGCAGCTATCCTATCTAAATCGCGCAAAGTGGAATATGGATACTGCACTATTCATGATAATCTGGTTTCGTAATATTTTATTTTTGATAAATCCATCTCGAAATCGCTTCAAGAACTGTAACTTTGCCCAATATATATATATATATATATATATATATATATATATATATATATTATATATATATATATATATATATATATATATATATATATATATATATATTGCATTTTTCTTGTAAGGACCTCGCTGAAATGGAGTAGATGGGTCGAACATAATTCTTGCAACACATCTAGATAACGTCTATGCTCTGACGATGTACATGTACCGACAATGTTTATCGAAAGGGGATTGCATTTTTGCATTTTGCGGACATGTTTCCACGTGCTAACAAGAACACACTTATTGAAATGACAGTAATCGATGGGGAGTGCATTACTTCACCAAAATCACTTATACTTGGAAATCGCTCGAGCTCTTGCTCGTGAATGTAAGAATTTAGAGAAAAATTGAGATTCGGCACCTGTTAATGAACATACGCCGAGTTAAGGGAAGTATACTTTTTTCCTTTGAAGACACCCATTATGCCATTTGATGAATTCGAAGTGATTTTCCAGGGTTGTATCGATCAGCTTATGCTGATGACAACTGAAACTTACAGTAAGTGACCTTTCCTCTAATCTAGAAACTCTGAAACGTTAGCCATTGACCAGCTATACCTTATTTACAGAGAAGGATGCCGTGAAAACGTATACTTGTGAGTTGACAAAACCTGACACCTGTGATGCTCATTTTAATATGATTCAGATTCAGATCTGAATCTGAATCTGAATCTGAATATGAATCTGAATCTGAATATGAAAAGGCCGTAGTTTATCGAGACGACTATGACATCAAACGGTGTGCCACGTTTCTAGTCTGTAATTCTTTTTGTCTGTTCTATCCTATATTTTGGTCGGTATTCATTTTGAAACAAATTTAGCGTAACTGTTAAGTTGGGATACCTAACCTCTAATCTGGCCTCATATTCGTTTCCAAATATACTAAAGCTGCTTTTAATATTGTTTCAACTTAAAGCATTGTACTAGACTGCTCATGAGGAGTTGAGAGATTTCTCTCCCGACATAGTGACACAGCGACATTATGACGGATGCGCATTTTGCATTTTTACATACTTCTTGTTTTTTTGAAAGTTAGAGAATAAAAGAAAGAAACCACAAATAATAAATGATACACTAAATTGGTGAAACTAAAAGCGAGAACTTTATCTTTACGTGTATGTACACGAAGAAATAATAATTGTCCTGACAATTTAACTTATATTGGGCCGTTGTTCCAGCGATAGGCAATAATAATTTATCCATCATAATGGTCATATTTGATATTTGTGTCTTTGATTATATGTTACTGACAGGCCATATTGTAACAGCCTAAGGAGACACTTTTAGCTCCAAATCGAGTATAAATAGTCAGGCATATTTCTTCGTTTCTCCAGAGTAGGAGAAGAAACGGCCTGAATTACCTTCCGTGATATTAAATTTACTGCATTGCAATAAGGATGCCAAACATCACAATGCGGACGTCACGTCTAAATTCACCTCATTTAATTTTGAAGAGCAAAACACCGTCTTGTCGTCTGCCGTTTAAAAATCTAGAGAACGCGTACATCATCATCTCTTTGCGCCTGTCATTACCCATAATACCTCACCACTTCTCAAATTTAATGAAACTCGATGTGAAATATTTAATTCGTTTTCATTTGAAATCTTTACACCATTGTAATTCTGAAGTAACGATCATGCGATATTCTCACTTACATGAACATGTCACGCAATTTAAGACATAAACTGCAGGACTAGAAAATAAATCAGTCGCATTATTATCGTACCTTTGACTCGTGACTGGGGTATAAAAATGTCTTGAAATTCCCCAATAATTTTTATGCTATTAATCGAGCGAAGTAAAACGAAGTAAAACGACACGCAAAATCAATAAACATTGATCGTTTTGCCATATTTGGTGAGCTTTCCCTGCGGTGACATACCTGCATTTTCCATGTTCTCCACTTTGTCGTGAATAATACAACCACGCTACTAGCTGGTCATGCAATATAAACTAGCCTTATGGAGTCGTTTGCGTGGCAGTACAAACAAAATAAAATGTGTTTATCTCGTGTGTGCATTGTTAATTTATCGATGCTTGGAACTTTTCAGTTATTCAGAACTTTGGAACCTACATCTATTTCCTGTGCAAATGTAGATTAATGGCAGAGCCACGGATGGAAGGCATTAAAGGGACAAGGCTCAGTGTTGAATTGTGCAAGGTATTCACTTGAAAGGAATTGGATGTTCCAGCTGGGTGTGTGGTCTGGCTGCATTTCTACGATTTCGGCGACGATTTTTTGCGTGTGATTGCTGCTGGCTGCTGGTGTATTTCATCAGCTGTTGTCCAGGTAGCAGTGTGATCACCTTCTTAAACTCTAAGCGTAAACGTTTTCATAGGTTTTCAGCGATTCTATGACCGCAGGCGAAAAGAGGTCAACGCCCACTAAGCTCAGCTATCAACATTAACTTTAATGCCTTTTATTACTCAAAAATATTTTAAGGTCTCCAGATTGTGTTGTTTTCACTGTAGAGCTTTTCCAGACAGTCGCTGACGGTCAACTCAAGTTGGATGTCGGTGTTGTTGCAGTTTGGGTTCACTTGCTCCAACGTTGGTTTCTTCATAGATAGGTATTACATGTAAAGGCATGTAAGGTCAACTGATGACCAAACACTGCCAGAAGGACAGGTCGACATTACTTTGACTGCGCAATTTGAACAGTATTAATCCTCTGTTATTTATGGTTGCACCTGCACAGCGATAAGGGAATTTCCTATGCTACGCTCTCCTAGGACACTGGGTGAGGTTATGGTTTCTACAAGCTTCCGTGTTATATTTGAGTGACAGTTCACTTGAATTGGCTAGACCCTATTCCTCCTTAAAAACTCATTGTTCAACGTTCAACGTTCATTGTCTCATTGTTCAACGGTCGCTGCACTAAAATTCTAAAAAAAACCCGTCACTTACATTAAGTTGTGTTACTAACAATACAGTCGTCTCCCAATCCATGATTCATATGAGCAGGACGAGCCACGTATAAAGATTTTTATCTATAGTATTCGTACTGGCATTTAATGATACAATTGACCCTCTAGACTTGGCATTCTGAAATCGAGGGCGTTAGCAGAATCGACCCTTTCTCAGTGTGCATTTACAGAATTAAAAGGGAACGTGACACTTTAGTTAGGGGATTACCCTTACTTACAAGGTATAGTCTGCTCAAACCGCGTCTGTCGCATATCAATGTTATCGGTAACATATATCTCTATTAATGTAGATTGGTCCGACATTAATGCCAAGCGTGATGAAATAAGTCATGAAGGTGCGCGATGAAATACAGTGGTCTAGCTTTGTATCAGTCTGTGGGTTGTACAGAAGGCGACTTGCTTGAAAACGATTTTTTGTTTGAAATAGAATCTACCTCATTTGAGCAACTCTTAGTTGAGTGTGATATGGTCTGGTCAAAGTGTTACTTTCAAGTCAGGCAAACATTTTAAATTTGACGAATCGCATATTTTTTTAATTGAAACATGGAGAAGGCCTTTTCATTTTGGCACGCAGCCGAGTGCCTTCATTCCGATAGGAACGCCTTTACCAGGAAGGTATCTACCATAAATCCATGCTACAGCTAAAATTTGATGTAGGAAAAGGTAAGATTTCAGCAGAACAGTCGTTGAAGACATCCCGACATATAAGTCAGTATCCTAATGATTTATGGTACAAGATTTGTTTCACGCTATTATCCCCAGCATAAACATGGCGGATTACTTTTCGCAACTAGCATGAGAAATCCAAACTCTCGGTTCCTTGGGAGCGCAGTGTGGCTCGATAACACATGGGCATAGCACGCCTGAGCTGATACATACAAATATTAGAAATATTTAGCCGAGGAAGTCTTTATCTATATTTATTGGCATATCAGACTCCACGAACAATGAATAAACAGTGACAGTTTTAAGCATATTGTTTTATTCAAGACAGTGAAAAAACCAGGCGACTTATGTGACCGCTACTTACTAGTATCATTTTACGCCACTTTAAGCTTGTGTGCCCGAATACCTCCTAGTATCAATCAAGACCGTGGAAACGGTATCCCCTGACATTTTAGCAAAATCCTCGCTCGCACACAGACGATGCATTGCTTCTTCACGGTGCAATCCTCCCTGCTTCGTGTGAAGATCTCGCGAGAACGAGTATACATGGGCCAGAGGGGATAATTCTTTAGAAATGTCCTTCCTTGGTTTAAGCCTAGAAAACAAATAAGTCATAAAATCAACCACGGTCCCTTTATACAACATTTAAAAACACAAAAATGCATTAGCCAGAAGCGGTTGACTTTTGCTAATGACATAGTAGAAAGCAATTTCAAAGTATCAAGGGGAAGGGAAAAAGCAACTTCTTCTGTCCCTTGTTTTATTACACAATAATCATTATGTAGGTTGTCAGGTACGGCGCCATCTCCCATCTTTGGAAAATGGAGGCTGTCTTCTTGTAAAGGAATTATCCTGATCCTTGCAATCAAGAAATTTAAATAAGTTTCTTTATAATTAAGAAGAATTATTACAACAGTCTTTTTAATTGATCATTTCTCAACAAGTTTGAAGAAAAAATTCTGATGATACTATCTTGCCTTGGCAGCCGTGGATGGGCCTCCAGAACGATGACATTTCTTAATCCACACCTATTATCTGAAAGTGATTACCCAAAAATCGGATAAATTTACCCCAAAACACTGTTCATGTTTTCTCGGTGTTTTTTTAGTTTCGGCTTGCTGTAACCACACGCTAATACATGGTAAATATTGGTGTAACATAAAAAAACAGACCCTATTCGCTTAAATTCAAATCCCCCCCCCCCCGCCTTACATAAATAAAATGGTCATGGTTTCTGAACATTTTTGTTTATAACACACAGACAGCTTTACCCGTTCAAGAGAAAGAATTGCTATTATCCCACTTACAAAAATGTAATAAGAGTTCAGATCTCATTGAATTACGTACATGTCTTCTGAGCGCAGTTATGGCCACCTTCTACACAGCAGAATTCACTCCGATCTTTCGTAATCAACAATGCCTGCAGTTTGCGGTTCTCAGAAAAAAATTTATTTCGAGTAGAATATTGCGGCCAAAACGGTTGCTGACCCGCGGTCTGTTCAATTGATGTCTTCAGTTCACCTTACGAGTGAAGGTTTGGTTGTTAAAATTTTTCAATCTGAAACCGGAAAATAAAACTGTCTCAAATTATTGTGGCACTTACATTGCTCCAGGTTTCATTACAAAGATTCACACGAGACCGTAAATAGTCATCACTGTGAAATCCTCTACGTCTATAAATGTCAGTCAATCTCTACTCTCACAAACACTGGATGCGCCAACTTTAATAACTCTGATTGAAGCGAAGTCCCATGGTTATATTAATGTGTTGAAACTTACAGGAATAGATGCCGTTGTCATTTCGTCTATGTAAAACACCCTTGCGAAATATGCAGCGAGATGTGTATGTGTACGGCACCCGATATAAATTAAGTCCTCGTCTGCCGCTATGAGTCGATTCGTGCATTTCATTAATATCTGTGTTATAATTTTACATACACTTATGAAGACTGGCTCATCATGTAATACAAAAGGCAAATACATACAAAACGCACTTTTAAAGCTAATAACAGTAAGCATGAAACGTGAACAAAGCTTAAGGTACATCAATTCCTCATTGACATACATCTACACTTACAATAAACCAATTTAAACTTGAACATCCACAATGTTCTCATTTTTTCCATAATAAATTGAGTATTTTTCTCCCTTTACTATTGAAAATGTTTGCACGTAGCTATTTACAATTAACGATGTCGTTAGTTTGAAAATTCCGCTCTCTCTGTTCAAATAGCCTTTCATGTGTTGGGTGATTTTGCCGGTACATTTAACAACAAAAGGCAGGACACTGTGATTATAAGGATATAACTTGATAGATCGGGACATATAATTATTGACGAACATTTCTCGGAACTGCCTCGGCGGGGTTTATCAGAACAGGATGAAAAATGTTATTATAAGTTTGACGTTAACTCGTTTCCATAGCGACTGGTGCGATCACAAAGCGTGAATTTCTTTATTATATTGGTGCAATTGCATCGTCAAGGTGATATTTTTATTGCCCTGTCAGGTCTTTATAGTCGACTATTATTAATGTTTTGCATTTTCTTCAGTAGGAAGCGATATGACTTTGCATGTGTCTCGTATCGAATAAGGTACGTAAAATATTCATGAAGGAAAAACCGTGTGCCTTAGATTTCTTTAAAAATTTCCTGGATACTACCTCTGCAAAGCGTGGGTTTGCTCAGGATGCTTTTACATCTGTGCACTGACTATGCGTTCAAAGGCTGTTATTAATCACGTTTCTGCAGTACATTCGAGAACGATGCTGCAGTGATAACATTAGAGTGAACAGAAACTGGTAGTTTGGAATTCAAGAGATATATGTCAATATTGTTCTATTTGTTTTGGGATGTATGTGGACTTTTTCCTCTTATCTATTATGTCCGTTGAAACAATCTCGCAACAAAAACCATTGATTACAACAAGTCATAATGATAGTATTGATGATAAATGAATCCCTTTTAGTTTGATGAAATCCAGCCGGTAACTTTTAGACAGGACAATATTATTAAGGTGGTATAGAGCACAATATATATATATATATATATATATATATATATATATATATATATATATAATATATATAATATATATATATATATATATATATATATATATACGATTATAACCATCGGAATAGAAACCTCATTTCACAAAGAGACCGAAAATTCCGGAAATCACGTCATAAATTGCGGATAATTAAGCTTTGAATCCAATTTACGACCGGATTACCCACAGATAATTGCATAAGAGGCAATGATTGAATGCGCAATACTTACGGTAAATTGCCGGAGATTAACTCAAATGTTTTGTTCACCTTGAAATGGACCATAGACATGTTTACCTTGTTTAGGTCAGATTAAATTATCCTGGTACGATGAACATGTAAAGTTAATGTCTTTCTCGAGCACTGAACTGACCCGGGTAGGAGCTATACATGTACTGAACGGAGGAGGTAACATGTTATTCGATACAGGCATTGCAGCTATAAGCCATCCTATACCAAGGCAAACCGTCGTGAAAAACTGACTGTTGTGCAGTTGATTGACAATGCAGATCGTTAGTCTCTGTCACTTGACATTGATTGATGTCTACTGAGACGTGATACAAGATTACTTATACTAGATCAACACAGACTGCATTCAAACGCAATAAATTTCACTACAAATTTCTCACACTTCACTGCCATATAGTTTATCTTGTGCACTAATTCCATTGTATTTTGATGCCAGAAAGATACCGGGATAAAGCAACAGAATGTACATTTAACTAATGAATGAGTGAAGTGCATTCACCGATGCCAATGGGAATTCTGTAAGTCACAGCTCCACGTCTCACTTACTTGATAACTATTCATATATTCTAAATGAAATAATGTGAATCAATATTCCCATGATTGCGCATACAAGGAGGTTTCATTAGGAAGTGCATTAACGAACATTATGCTCAAACTATTTTGCCAGACCCTAATGGATTGAGCTTAGTACAAAGGGCCTTTGGAGTTTCTAATGTTATCTAAGGGGACTCATTTTAATACCTTCATCATGACCTTGTCCAAGATTGCCATGTTATCAATTGTTTTTAATTGGCTGTTCACTCCAAGCATGAGTTCAACACCGATTAGTCAACAGGCAATGATTGAACTTGATTGATCATCGTTCTACTAAAAGGTGTGACATTCATATTTCAAATGCTATGTTCCAAAAGAGACAACATAGGTACAAGAAAGCTTCGGGCGTCAACGTTCATTTTGCAACACGAGTTAGGGACTTCATTTCATAGATTAAGCTCCCGCATGCTTCAAATGGCTGGTGTTACAGAGTGAATTTTGCATGGCCTCGCATCACCAGCAATATCCCTCTCTTACATGTTCGATTTTGAACACGTCTCGGGCACAGATATTCGGACTTTCAAACTTTTTCAATTCTTTTCTGATCGTCTGCTTGTGGGGGTTCATTTTAAAGCTCTTGATGTAAAAAATCTCTGTACCGTCTTAGTTTTTCGAAAGTCGAAAATTTCATTTTTTTCTCCATAGAGTTAACACAGGGATGGCGGCCATTTTGAATTTTAAACATCTGTAAATCTTGGGTTATTTGTTTCTCTAGTACCATAATTTGCATGGTGACCCCCGATTTTTATTTTTGATTTGAAAGAGAGTGGTTGAAAGATTCCTCAAGGAACGTTTGAGCAAAAGTGCAATGTCTTTCACTTTCGAGACGCGAACTACCTTAAAAAGGACTTTGTGACCTTCAAAGTGCTGTCGACATCTACCGTACGTATACAATGAAAACACAGGGGAATTTTAATTTAATTCCTTTATTAGATTAAGGCTCAAAATTGAAGAACATGCGATTTGGCGTGCTCCTTCCGAACTATTTAGAGAGCCAACGTCCTTAACTCAATCTATGTCTAAGCAGAACATTAAAGAAAACTGAAGAATTAAATGCGTATTCTATATTACATGGACTTGCCGTGCAACCGTCTTTACATGTTAAATTCTTTCATTAAAACCAATGTCATGCATGCATAAGTCCAGCCAAAGTGTGGGTTAGATAGTTTCAAACATAAACATCAACTGGGAATAATGCTCAACTATAGAGAGTTGCGTTGTATACATAATGGATTGTTGACGTACACCATTTTCGAAATGATGAGAAAGAATCGGAAATACCTTTATAAAAATAATAAGACCTCAAGAAACATGTCTATTTCAGCATATTATTCAAGATTCGAGGTGCAAAGTTGTCTGCAAATGAGAACAAATGTTGCGAAGTGAGGGCTGACAAACTGTCGCTGCGTGCCCATTGAGTTCTACTCTGAGGTGTTGTACTTAATTTGACCAGAATGCACTGAGGCGTTTAGGCTTGCCAAATGCAAACCATTTTGTGATACGAGAAATGCAAATTATATAATGTCCAATGCATTTTTAATGCTAGCAAAACACTATCAAGAAATACGAAGTCTTATGAAAGGAAGCCAATATTAACACGCCCTCTTGAGAAGTAGCAAATCCTTACTGTCTAGATTATTTTTCGATTTATTTTAGCTTACTTTTCTCGTCTTCTTTGCACTTAAGACTACCTGTAACATAACACGAAAGTGGAGCGTGTCGACTGTTTGCAACAATCATAAATTGTAGTCGCAGTGAGTGTAGAAGTATCGACGGTTTAGGTGTTTTGACGATTAGCGCAGTCAGTGGCGATAAAAGTTGCTACAATGACAGTTTCTATCAAAACCTTTTCACAATACCCAGGCCCCTCACACGAGTTCAAACAAACACGTTTGCACACACTCCGACAGAATGCACTGTAAAGTTAAGTGTTCAAGGATAGAACACCAATTAAACGCCTTTTTGTAACACTTTTTGAACGCGTCTAGACGTTCAGAAATTTAACACTAAGTGTTCAACCAACGTTCAATTTTTGAACACACGTGTGCAGATTTTGAACGCTACGTGTTCATCAGACATTATATTGAACACCATGGTGTTCCATATCTGAACACACGTTGCACATGAAATGTGTTCAAAAAATTGAACGCATTTACGCGTCCAAAGGGCTGTAACACTTTTTGAACGCATGGACGCCGTTCAACGATAAGTTTGTTAAAGGCTAGAACACATGATGCGCGCTTGTTGAACACCTTTAATTTAGGGCGTTCAGGGGGTGTTCAAGCCTTGAAATAACATTACGGACCACTGATATTCAGTACTAGTAAAATTATTTTATTCTAAAAATACACAAAACATTTCTAGAGTAAAAAGCAATAATTTACTGTAAAATGGGCAAATAAACATTGCCACTTTGTATGTAAAATTTGTCAGAGGAAAATACCAACGGTGTTAACACCCTCCTATAAAATACATAAGCATTAAAAAATCACCATAAACACTGTAGATCGTTTTTAAAAATATGAACAAAGTAATGACAAAACAGGTTTTACTTAAATATTGTGGATTACGTTTTATGTTCATACTTGTTTAAAACGTACAAAAAAAATCTGAAAAAGCTCAAAATTTGGCATACTTATTGCGTTGAAAACATGTATGAAATGCTTACTTCATTTTTGTAAGATGGTTTCTTAAAGACATTTTCCTCTTGTATAGACAATTGTAAATTTTGAAGGAAAAAAAGTCAGTCAAGGCTTCTCTAGTGCCGTGGTATATAGTTGTCCACACTAAAGTGAACGCAAGATGTCAAGTTGTCAGTGTCACAGTAAGGCATTACATGCAGAGAGTGGGGAAAGTGGGTCCTTGGCAGGGTAAAACCTATTTCCTTGTCCAACTGTGTCCTTCATAATCAAAAAGGTTTGTTTGTTTGTGATATCTTTAAATAAACCCTGAAATAAGTCTGTGACATTTCAAAATCTACTTCTCAGAAATTAAAAACATATTCGTAAAGACCTTTCAAATTCTGTTGTACCCTGCTATTAATTTTTATACAATTTTTTTTACCAAAATTGTAAAAATCACCCTTAAAATAAAAAAAATGTAGATTTAATCATAACCTGAATATTATGGTAATTCCTGATGTCTTAAAAATATCTGAAATGTCTTTAATGTCTTAAAAATACAAAGTTGCAGAGTTTTGCATAATTTGAACAATCTGAAAAAGGCTATCAGTAGAGGTCTAGGTCCCAAATATCAAAGCTGTTCAATTAGCAGTTTTGAAGAAGATTTTTTAAAGATTTTTTGACCAAAAATGAAAAAAAAAGCCATGAAATATAAAAAATTGAATATTTCATAACAACTAGCACAAATTTGCCTAAGGTCATTCTTAGGGACATGTTTACCAAATATTGAAGACATCAGTAAAAGAGAAGATTTTTGCCAAAAAAATAGCAAAATTAGCCTCAAAAATATAAATTTCCATATTTCATCATAATTTGAACGTAACTGATTAGGGTAATCCCTGGGGACCTGTAATCCAAATATTAAAGAATTCGTGGATGTACAAATTTAAGGACAATGCTACACATCCACCTATTTAGCTGACAGCAAAGCTGAAAAAACAGTTGCTAAGTACAAGAGACGTGCTGAGCTACAATACAAAATAATCTCAGGCTTGGTAGCAGGCTATGATTAACTAAATGTTACAGGGGCATAAGCTTTCAAAGACGTGAAGTCTCCTTCATCAGATGCAAGGAGGAATGAAAAATTGAAGCAGAAAGTGACAGAAAATTCAGAGTGAAAATTTCAGAAAATTCAGTAATTCAGAGTGGACATATTTACTCTGAATGTTCTGTCGCTTTCGGCTTTAATTTTTTATTCCACCCTTGCATCTGATAAGGGAGACTACACATCTATGAAAGCTTATTCTCCGGCAACATTTAGTTGATCATAGCATGCTACCAAAGCTTAGATTAATTCAGAACAAAAGTACAGAAACTTATCAAAATTCAGTTACTGACCCTTGGAAGTTTAAATCTACATTATAGATAAACTAAGGTTCTCAAGCTTGTTTCCAGACAGCTACCTGTACTCTCATCTTCTTCATTATCTGTACCACCAGCGTCTGTAACAACTCTTCGATTCTCAGTTAAATCCAACTTTTTACATCCTGAAAATAATGCAACAATAGGTAATGGCGAGATGAGACTTTAAATGAAAGACAAGGGGCTGATTAGGTTAAGGAAAAGGGTGAGACTTTCATATACAGTGCCTCTCTTCAATACTGTTACAAAATATTTGCTGCTTCTTGTCATCAACTGATTAAAATAAAAAAGCCAAACTCTCATATGCTGAAACAATACATAGTATACTCTGCGATGTTTAACTGATGTTTTACATGCGATTGTGTCTACTAAAAGACATGTGTTAGCTGTGATTACGCAGCTGTACTGCAAGGCGTATCGATCGCGCTCAGGTCAAGGGTTATCGCTTTTACAGTAGAGCAGAGTTGACCCTTGACCCGAGTGAGATCGATCGATAGACCATGGCCAAAAGTACCACTGCGTATTCACAGCTATAGCTAGTTGTTGGTATACCAGCCACTGAAAGAAACAGGTTTCTTCACGTAGTTGAGCTATTTCAAGGTACAATACAATTAATTTCGAAGGATTATAATACAGATGCTTCAAAATCTAATACCTTTTACTATTTTGGAGAGGATACTTACCCTTTCTGGTCTTGCTTCCGCACGATCACGACTTCAGGGTGCGCTTACAAGAAAAATGTCGCAACTTCCGTTTTGATGCATCATGGGATAGGAAAAGGCACCAAACTTGAACACCAAGTGTTTAGAAGTAGAACGCCTCTTGAACGCCGATGTTAAAATCATAACGTTCATGATGGTTTTCTGATTTTCTTTTCAAATTTTGAAAATTTCAACCCGTAACAAACGTGTAAAATTATTTTGTATACTTCCTTTTCTAGAAAAATCATGCTTTCAGCAATTGTAGTCCGGAAATATTTTTCACTTAATGTGAAATTCGTTACACCAAAATCCGTGTACGTTTGCCGGACATCAAGGCAGTAGTAAATTTAATATAGCCATTGTAAAGTAAAAGAACACAAAAGATTGTTAATTGTTTCACAGTATTGTAAAATTTCAGTGATGCTGAGTTTTTGAACACTGAGTTTTTCACCACAGTCGCCTCGACTATGACGACATACAGGGCGGTCAAATCGAATGACTGAATTTTCATTGGACAGTGGGTCGGTGTTTTCCCGCGTGTGGTAAAGGCGATAAGTGACAATTTTTTGCTGGTGGAAAACGACTTCATTGACAGCAAAGCACGGAGTAAATTGTTACAATATGTGTACCAATGGCTTTGCGCTATCGTCAAAACAACAAAACGTTGATATTTTTATACTCACTGCGTACAAAAGAAACGACTGTTGCAAACAGTCGAAACGCTCCGCTTTCGTGTTACGGGTAGTGTATACTATCAGTTTATTTATCAATTTGAAAATGACTTAAGGTTCTTATTTTGTAAAGGACTTCAATCTGTCTTACGGAATCAGAGCAGTGAGAGAATTAGATAAAGCCTACTTGCCTCATTGATTAGTTCATCAACATAAAGAAAAATTCAATAATATACGTCATGCACAAATCTACATTTTGACGAGCAGTGATGTAATCTATAAAGTCAATCATTCTATCTTGAATACAACGAAGTATCCTATAGTTATTTCTTATCATTAAACTGAGGCGATAATTATTTTCGTCGAAACAACCCTGGAGTTCTCACCGTGTTAACAGCATCAGCAATAATAATTTGAAGAGAGAGGCGATAGCGTAGCCCTGGCGACCGTTTGATTATGTAATCTTCCAAAAACTCATTTGTGTGATCCTGAACGAGATTCATATCTCAGACTAGAGAATAGCCCGTCCTTCGGTACGAACCTTCGATAAATATGTAAGCACAGCTGACACCAACCTCAATGATTTTGATCGGTTAATGTCTTACAAAAGCAACTTTAGATTCAATAATATCAAAAGCAAATTTGATTTTTGATGATGTACAATTATAGAAAAAACAAATCGAAACTATTATGTTTTCCTAAGGGGTTAATTTTCAAAACTCGTCATTTTCACATAGAAAATTTAATCATTTCCCTTTAAAAAAAATATTTTTCTAGTCCTTGACTGTCCCCGAAAGTGGATATGTGAATTTATGATTTTTTTTCATTTTACTCCTTTCAAATTTTGCAAGAAATGTTTTTAAAAACTAAAATAATTCATCTTCTATTTAGCAATCGGCGGGTGCGAAGACAGGTCGCACTTCCTTATTATTTACATATATTAAGACAAGGTTTTGTGAATATAATAAACAAGCAAAAAGGGTACGACACGTTAAAGCGAAATGATGTAGCCTACCAATGAAAATTAAATCTTGCCTTGTCTTTTAGGTAATGTATCCTGTCATTAAGTAATAGAAACTTTATAAAATCATTCCCTTTTGTAAATTTAGACACAGATGAATATTTGATCTCATCAGTTTCAAGGGACGAGCGGTGACGTTTGGTTCTATTTTTATTATTAGTGTCCATAAAATACAGAATATATTGCTCATTCTTCTCCGCTTATTCGTGGCACAATACAAAGCATAAGTTTTGAAAGCACATAGCGTGGTGTAAAAATTGCACATAATTTTCACAAAAGTATTGTACTCTGGACTATAATCCAGTTGTCGGCACAAACTTTGCACATTACTCATATACAAGCCTCTTTAACGAGTTGAAAACACACAATTACGATATGATTCTTACAGTAGAATAGAAAACGCTATATTACAAAAGAGCATAAGTTCTGGAAAACACATCGAAAATGACAGTTACTAGGCAATCAAAAATCGCCAAAGTAATGTGCATCAGTGTAGTATCCATGGCCATTACCATGTATTTGCAAGGAGATAATGGATTTTAGTTGACCACTAGACATTTTCATAAATAGAAGTGTAATAGTTCCCGCATGAGAATGGTAAACACTTAAGCATTGTAATCGCCAAAATTTAAATAGCAGCGACATAATGTTATACGTTTATTAAAATTTACCAAACAAAAGTTTTGGAAGGCGAAGACGAATCTATGTATGTTGCCAAGGAGCAGCAATGTTTAGTGCCGTTCCGCCAACGCCCATCCCCCCTCCACCATTATATTTTTTATGTATATGATTCAAAACTTTGGCTAAGTCCAATTGGTACCAGTCATCCCTCTTCTATTATAGTGGGTTCTTTGAAAGAGCATCGATCTTTGAACTCAATTACGAGTTAGAAATATTACCCCACGGCATAACCGGTTGCACAAACCTGATAAAATTGTAAAAGCGCCAAAGATGAACCCCTTTGAATAGCTCCCGAAAACCAATGAACAAATGGACCGGTGAAATATGACGTTAAATCTGATTAACTATCTACTTGTCATTTGTGACTATGAGATTTAATTATGATCTGGAAAAATAGCCATAAAATAGACTGCGCGAAGAATTCACTGACCTGTAAATCTAACCTAAAAATTCCTACTAAAGAGGGCATTATTTTCATTTCATCCTTTATCGCTCACGTTCTGCGGAGGTTTTGCAGTAAAGTTCTAGTGAAAATCGACAAAAGATTATGTCTATAGTTCGAGATGAACCCTCAAATCCTGCAGCAGAGAGAACAGGAAACAGCCTATTGAATAGTAAAGCAATTGAGCAATATCCGTCACGACCAAAGCTGTCACTTGATAATTGAAATCTCCAGGGACTAGATCCAGCTTCCCATCTACATGTTCGCTAGTTTCCACCATCATGACGTAATTATCAAAGCGCTTCTAGCAAATACCACAAAGGATATCTCGACTTAATCGAGCGAAGGAGAAGAAGGAATATTGTATGTTTCATTGAAAATCTGGCTCCCGGTTATTTCAGTTATGAAGTCTCCACTTTGCAATCGCCTAGAGAGCTATGATATCGGGAAAACATAAAGAAATTGAAAGTTTCTTGTACCATTTCTATGAGAAATGGGGTAGAAAGGTCAAGGCGTCTTCTTGCAATGCATCAAAAGAACACCTGTGCTCAGATGCTATCAACATTGAAAATGTTTCGCGTGAAGGGAATTGCATTTTTGCACCTTTGGACATGTTTTCACGTCAATAAGAACAAGCTTTCTGAAATGAAAGCTGCCAGTATAGACTGTCTGACTTACTCAAAATCACGAAACACATACTTTTCACGTGAGTGCCCCTTTTCTGTCCTTTGATAAGCAAAGTTTCATGCATGTAGAGTGCTTGACTCTTAATTTTTTATGTAATCATCAGTATAAAGTCTTAGGAAGGCTTCATACCAATAATTGAAAACTTCCACCTCATTTCATGTCACGTGACTCCTATATTTTCTGTTTAATTTACAAGAAACCCAGAAAACATTTCCTGAGGCTTTTGTTTTCAAATTGGCAAAGTCGTCAATAGAGGAGGAACTGGACTGAACAGGGAGCTGGTTCATAGATCCATTAATGCCACATATGCACTATCACAATAATTGTACCTGTCTGAAATATAAACAGAGATGACGCTCAGCATTAACTTTGCCACCGATGGCAACACATTCCAGTGTTAGTCAGCTAAACCGATTTAACAGTGGCTAGATTTAAAAATCAAGTTGCTATGTAGAAGAGATGCTTTCAAATGAAAAATTTACGATTGATTCGTCTAAAGAAGTTATTGTCTTTACTTGTAGTTCCTCGGAAATATGTCTCGACTTCACAACAAAATGTAATTCCTTTTGAACATGAGAAAGATTCAATCCCTAAAACGTGTGTGTCGAATGGTCGAAGAATGTGATAGTTTTGGAGATTCGTAGCTATCATAGGCGCACGACGAATTTTAAAGTCACTTATCTGAATTTTTAATGTTGAAACTTGCATTTTATTAACAAATGTGCAAACAGAAATCGTGCGGCCAGATTTTGAGGCATACAGTGAACAGTGCCCGTCAGTGCAGTGCACGGCTCTGGCCGTTTAGCTCTGCTGTTACTTATACACTCGGCGAATTTTAAAACCAATTGTCTGTAATTGAATGATGAAACATGCATTTTATTAATAACTGTACAAAGAGAAATCATGCGGACAGCTTTTGAGACTGTGAGCAGTGCCCAGAACACCGCTGTGGCCGCTCGGCTGTCTTGTAAACATTACTCTAAGGTACGAAGTATTGGGAAAATAAAATCCGTAAAATAAAACGTTGTTGGCAACCTTGGGGATTCAAACTTTTCTGTGTTGTCGCATGCGTGGTACTACATAAATCGACTGGGTTCTTGGAACAAAAAAACTGCACCGGGCCATGTAATTGCTGGTAAGTCGCTAAATTTTACCTCCGGACAACTCCCGTGACACCGCCATTTTGAAGGCTAAACCTCAGTACGAATAACAATGACGTATTGGTCTAAAAGGAAAGTATGCGCATGCGTCAACTTCAAGCTGCACACTTTGAAAATGGCGCTGTCACGGGACTTGTCTGTGAAAAAACATTGCGCTAATTATCAGCCGTAGATAGGGCCAATGTTGACTTTACAAGTTAGGAAGCCGATCGATCGATTTTTGTAAGTATTCCCTTGATTAAGGTGAAGTTTGGATCTCGAGGATGGCCAATAACCGTTAATTTTGTCAAATTTAAAGATTATTTTCCCAATACTTTCGTACCTTTAGAGTAATGTGTACAAGACAGCCGAGCGGCAACAGCCGTGTTCTGGGCGCTGCTCACTATATGTCTCATAAGCTGCCTGCATGATTTCCGTTCGCATAGTTATCAATAAAATGCATGTTTCAACATTAAAATAGTAGACAAGTGATTTTAAAATTCGCAATTTGTATAAATTTAGTAACGTTAACAGTAGAGCTGAGCGGCCACAGCCGTGCAGGGGGCACTGTTCACCAGTCCGGGTAATGTCCATATAGAGGATAGTTGGGAATAGCCAATGGCGTACCGTATATGTAATAAGGTTAAGGCAAGAACCAATCACGTACTTTATATGTACTGAGGGTTAAAGGTTACAAGTATTCGCTTTGAAATATTGTGCTGAGAGCGCGATCTGACTTGCATGACTTGACAGATCCACCGATCGAGTGAGACTGTTGGCTACTTTTGGTTTCTTTTGAGCGAAGGGTCAATCATAGCAGGAAATGCATGGTGATCGAAAAAATCGTGCTACATCATGCTCCGATGACCGACTAAAACAGTTGATCCATCTTTGCAAAGCTTAAAACATTCTCCATACTATAGATGGCAAGGTTAAATTAAAATTTAACCTAAAATAGGCGATATTTGGCGACAAATAACTTACTCTAAATTTACAAGGGTTAAATTCTGATTTCTTGGAGCGTTACCTGGCAAGGACAACCATCCAAAGAAGTAATTTTCGATGTAATAACCACTTGTGTCGGTCGCCATCTCGACCGCAATGAACATCGTGCATAACATCTGCATCTAAAAACTACCGAGTGCTAAAATAAAGGGTGAAATCTAGCCAAAAAGTTCCGAAGTTGTTGCAATCTGCGAGCCTAGGTTTGCATGGTTAATTATTCATGACGTTGCGACGGCAGGTTTGCTGATTGGTCAATTGTAATATCCTCTATATGAACATAACCCGGACTGTTCACTGTATGTCTCAATAGCTGCCCGCGCGATTTCCGTTTGCACAGATTTAATAAAATGAATGTTTCAACATTAAAATTACGGACAAGTGATTTTAAAAGACGTCGTGCGCCTGTGGTAGCTATCGGTTTGTTTCTAAGATTAACCGAAACTCACAGCGCGTGGTCTTCCCACTAATCTGGAACATCGGCCGTTGCCCGGGAATATTTACTTTCCGGAGGAGGGGTGCATTTGAAACGTGTGCTTTTCAAGTCCTTTGTAAAACTCCTCAAGCCATTCTGTCAAATAGTTTGATCGTTATTCAATGTGCCACAAATTAAATTTAGGCGTAAATTTAAAAGTGGGATAATCAAATACCATACCTATAACCACTAAGCTTTGCTACATAATTTGTTTCCAACTGTACATAAGTTGCTTCACATATGTCCTGCGGGGATAAGATTCTTAAAGACAGTGACAACGAAGCTGTCCCTGCCGTTGGCTACATTAATTGTATCTGTCTATCACTGTAACAACTGTCTAATATAAGTTACAGAAATTGAAAAGGGCATCCGTTGGAAAGATCGAGCATCAAAAGACAAGCGTTTGCTGTAATTACTTTCTGGCTTTCAGAAGAAAAAGAAGTGTAAACACGATTGGAACTAATTTTGGATTACTGGATCTTGGTATTTTTCAAATTTCTCAAATGTGTTAGGTGCAATGAGCTGAATGTTTCAATACGGCTAGTTTTCAATCGGATTCGAACCCACAACATACGGCATCAGTCGCCTAGCTGAGAGGCCATAGACAGAACCGCTCGGCTAAATCTCCACTCCCTAAAAAGAGTGGTTCAATAGCCGGCTATGTTGTTACATTTTTCTGACTGAGACCGCTCAACACGTTGTAGAGTTCGTGAAGCACTCACGCACGCATGCTCACTATCATACATCGCACATACACACTTTATCGAAGCGAAGAAACGAATTTCATCGCTTTAACTGGGCGAATCAATCAAAAAAAAATCAATCATAAATACAAGTGTGTAACTTAAAAAGAAAAGCAGATGGGCTTACATTTGCAGATTATATAGACACTACTTCCCAATCCAATTATCCCAAATTAGTTCCAATCGTGTTTGTAGGTAAAGGCGGTGAGTGGAGTAACCGCCGAAAGTGAGCCATGGCTTTATAGGGTTCCTTCAATGTCGTCGTTGCACTGTGTTAAGAGAGAAAGATCTTGACTTCTCTTTAGAGTCTATGTGATAAATTTGAAAAATGTTGCAACGGAAGATCCTTTGAGCGCTAAACTGAGTATACAGTGAAGTACACTACTTCGTTTCCCTAGTTTGCGTAATGCCAACTGGTCAACGGAAACCGCTGTATCGTCTTAATCGAGGTGTTGTCAACACTGTCAGGCGTAACTATCAGCGAGGCGGTATTATCAGTAAATTACATATAAAATCAGTTGCAAAAGTTGACACACTGTCAACAGGTGGTCAGACGTAGTCAAAAAAACAACACCACTTGTATCCGGACACAGCCTGCTACCTGTCTGGGACGTATGACTTGCTATCAGATATGAGACTTTTCGCATTTTCAAAATTTTGAACTGACAAACATACACACATGCATCGTTATAATTAAGCAAGTATTTTTTCAACACCAAACTGTAATGTGACGGAACTCTGTCAAAAATGGCTCGAATTGCTGATATTTAGCCTAGGATAGCAGACGTGGTGTGTGTGGATCGTGTGGTGTTGTTTTGACTACGTCTGACCTCTTGCTAGACAATGTTTCAACTTTTGCAGAGTTGATTCCTTTATGACCGACTCATGTTACCGTCTACCCGATAATTATACCTGACAGTGTCGGCAACACCTCGATTCAGACAATATGTCTAGTTCGTCTAATGCCAATGGGTCAACGCAAACTACTGTAATCCACACAATTTTTTATTGACATTAAGAGTGACTCACATACACATTGTGTATGTCAAAATGGCCAAACGCTTCACGTTTTAGACAAAAAAACTGTAGTTTAAACATGAAACAACATTTTGGGTAAATCAAAGGGAGTTTCATCCCGTCTATATGAGAGAAATTAAATTGTCGCCTATAGGAGTCTATAATCCTTGGTACCGATCCCTCTCCATATATGCAGCAACGTTACAGCCTTGAATCACTCCTACACACACAAACTAACATGTCTAAAAGCCGGTCAGTTTCTTCATCCCAAAAAAAAAGTTTCTGTAAGTTAGAGCACTACATTTTAACTATAATCTTTCATATATTCTTAATGAAATAATGTGAATCAATACCCATATGATTGCGCATACCAACATATATCATTAGCAAGTGCATTAACGAACCATTCTAAAGCTATTTTGCCAGACCCTAATGGATTGAGCTTAGTGCAAAGGGCCTATGGAGTTTTTATTATCATCTAAGGGGCCTCACTTAAGGTAGAACGCACCTCGGGGACAGAATTTCGGGCCTTCAAATTTTATCAATTGCAATTTTCTTCTGACCTACTGCTTGTTGGGGCTCATTTTAGAGCTCTTGGCAAAAAAACGTTTTCACCGTCTCAGTTTTTCAAAAATCGAAAATTTATTTTTTCCCATAGAGTTAATACAGGGATGGCGGCCATTTCGAATTTCAAATATCGAGAAATCACAAGTTATTTGTCTCTCTAGCACCAAAGTTTGCACGGTGACCCCTGATTTTCATTCTTGCTTTGGTAAGAGAATGGTTGAAAGTTTCACTGAGGAAAGTTTGAGCAAAAGTTTAAGTCTTTCACTTTCCAGGTGCATATTACCTTAAATGCATCAATTATGACCTTGGCCAAGATGGTCACGTTATCATTTTTTTAATTGGCTGTTCACTCCAAGTACGAGTTCAACACCGATTAGTCAACAGGCAATGATTGAACGTGATTAATCATCGCTCTACGTAAAGATGTGACATTCATATTTCAAATGCAATGTCAACAAAGAGACAATACAGGTACAAAACACTTCAACGTTCAACGTTCATTCGGCAATACGATTTAGGGTGTTCATTATATAGAATAAGCTCCCTTATGCTTCAAATGGCCGGTGTTACAGAGTGAATTTTAGTAAATGTCCAATTTTGTTTTGGAAGATGTTTAGCATTGCACTCCTTTCTGTGTGAAAAAGTCGGCAAACACGTTGCTCACCGTCCGGCTAAACATTACCGTCGGACCTTTCAAGTGCTGTCGACATTTAGCTGTACATATACAATGAAAACACAAGGGAAGTTTATTTGAATTCCTTTTATTAGATTTAGGCTCAAAATTGAAGAACATGCAATTTTGCTTGCTCCTTCCAAAGTATTGAAAGACTACCAATTTAAATTCGATCGATGTCCAAGCCGAACATTAAAGGGCCATTATTTGTAACTTTTGACCATTTTTTACCTCGGAAAATTCCATGTTGGAGGCTCATATTTGTTGCAAAATGTTGTTTTACGAAGAAAAAAACATGATTAGTGATGTTATAGCCACATAAAACTGCTAATTTTTGTTAAAACGTGTTTCCCTTCCGAGCTCGTTTGTTGACGTCTGGCATGCTCAGCGTGCTGGGGAGAACGCAGATATGGTGACGCCGCGATCACGCCAGATGTACAAGTTCACGTTTATTGCGGGATCAAAACAACATTGCGTCGTGGATTGCCAGACATCTGGCTACGCAACGTGCTCGGCCAAAGGACTACGACGTGAGTACCGGGCATAAGTAATGAATATTTATTTTGAAATTGCTGTAAATGGCTCGCGCAGGTGCAGAAGAATGCCTACGTGCAATCCACATGTCAACAAAGTTTGTATTTCTGTCCGGACAAAAATTGGAATTTTCGTTTAAAATCACATATTATTTAGTAGTAGGGCACGTAATGTTTCCGAATAATATGCAATTCTCTGTTATTTGACAGGCTATTCAACATGAGCCAGTGATCACTTCAATCAAAACTAACGAAAAAATCGCCAGAAGATACAGCTAATGGAACTTTAAAGGACACTGAAGTATTAAATGCGTATTCTATATTACATTGACTTGACGTGCACCCGTCTTTAAATGTTAAAATATTGCATTACAACCAATGTCATGTATGCATAAGTCCATAAGGCCAGCCAAAGTATGGGTTGTAAAGTTTTCAAACACAAACATCAACTCGGATTTATATGATAGTGAACAACACAATGAATTGTTTACGTATACTTTTTCGGAAATCCCTTTATAAACATGTGTATAAGATGACAAGAAACATGTCCATTTCAGTAATTTCTTTTTTCTTCCTTCTGAAAGCAACCGTAACACATTTTTCAGGAAGTGCTAATTAGCATGAGAGAAAAGACTCACAAACTGTGCGTGCGCGTTGAGTTCTACTCTGAGTGCTGTACTCGATTTGACCAGAATTCACTGAGGTATTTAAACTCACCAAATACCACCCATTTTGTGATAGTCACAGTTACGAGAAAGTGCAAGTTATGGTGTCAAATGCATTCTTAATGCTAGCAAAACACTATCTAGAAATTCCTAGTCTTATGAAAGCAAGAAATATTAAAAGGCCGTCTTGAAGAGTAGCACACCCACACTGCCCAGATTATTTTTCGATTTATTTTATCTTACTTTTCTCTTCTTCTTTGCACTTAACATATGTTGTCATTTTATTTATCAATTTGAAAATGAGTTAAGGTTTTCATTTTATGAAAGACTGCAATCTGTCCTACAGAATCAGAACAGTGATAGAATTAGATAAAGCCTACTTGCCCCATTGACAAGTTCATCAATGCCAAAAAAATCCAATAATAAAAGTCATGCAAAAATCTACATTTTGACGAGCTGTGATGTAATCTATAAACTCAATCTTTCTATCTTGAATACAACGAAGTATCCTATAGTTATTTCTTATTATCAAAACGACGCGGTATTTATTTTCGCCGAAACAACGCGGGAGTTCTCACCGTCTTAACAGCATCAGCGTGGGTAAAATATGAAGAGAGAGGCGATAAAGTAGCCCTGGCGACCGTTAGACTCTGCAATCTTCCCAAAAGTCACCTGTGTGATCCTGTACGAGATTCATATCTCAGACTGTAGACCCAAATTGAAATAGCCAGTCCTATGAACCTTCGATGCATATGTAAGCACAGTTAACACCAACCTTGATGAATGTGATGGGTTGATGTCTTACAAAAGCAACGTTAGATTCAATAATATCCAAAGCAAATTTGAACTTTGATGATATACAATAAAACGAAAAACAAATCGAAAATATTATGTTTCTAAGGGGTTAATTTTCAAAACTAGTCATTTCACATAGAAAATTTAAGCATTTCCCTGTAAGAACAATATTGTTCTCGTCCTTGACTTTCCCCGAAAGTGGATATGTGAATTTTTGAATTTTTGAATTTACTCCTTTCAAATTTTGCAAGGAATGTTTTTACATACTAAAATAATTCATCTCCTATTTTGCACTTGACGGATGCGGAGACAGGTCGCACTTCCTTATTATTTACATATACTAAGACAAGGTTTTGTTGAATATAACAAACAAGCAAAAATGGTACTACAAGTTTGAGCGAAGTGATGCAGCCTACCAAAGAAAAGCAAATCTTGCCTTGCCTTTTTAGTTCATATATCTTATCATTAAATAATTGAAACTTTATGAAATCATTCACTTTTGTAAATTTAGACACAGATGAATGGCAGAAATGATAAACATGCTTGCACATATTTGATCTCATCATTTTCAAGGGACGAGCGGTGACGTTTGGTTTTATTTTTTATTTTTATTGTCCGTAAAATACAGAATATATTTCTCATTCTTCTCCGCTTATTCGTGGCACAATACAAAGCATAAGTTTTGAAAGCACATAGCGTTTTCGCAAAAGTATTGTACTCTGGACTATAATCCAGTTGTCGGCACCAAAATGTAATATTACTCATATACAAGCCTAGTTAACGAGTTGAAAAACACACAATTATAGTGTAGTATTACAGTACATTTTACAGTACATTTTACAGAAGAGCATAAGTTCTGGACAACACATAGAAAATGACCATTACTAGGCAATCAAAATCGCAAAAGTCATGTGCATCAGTGTATTATTCATGGCCATTACCATGTATTTGCAAGAAGACTTTGGATTTTAGTTGACCACTAAACATTTTCATAAGTAGAAGTGTAATAGTGTCACTCATGAAAATGGTAAACACTTAACCATGGCCAAAATTTAAATAGCAGCGACATAATATTATGCGTTTATTAAGATTTACCAAACAACAGTTTTGGAAGGCAGAGACGAATCTAAAAAGCGATTTTTAAAATACGTAACTGTACTTCATGTATGTTGCCAAGGAGCAGCAATGTTAAGTGCCGTTCCGCCAACGCCCAACCCCTGCACCGTCATAATATTTTTTTATTTATATGGTTCAAAACTTCGGCTAAGCCCGAACAAAAAAGTTGTGCTGTTCCGATAACCCGACCGACCTTATTTTTACCTGCCGACCCTAAACTTTTTAGAGCTACGTAAACACGGAAATAATAAAAAAAGGAAAAAACCCGTGAAATCAGGCGTTCGTTACTTGGCATTTGATTTTTGCTTGAACGAGGATGTCTTTTATGTTTTTTTCATTTTATATGTGTGACACATTTTTCTGGAAATGTTGTAGTCAGTATTTGACTGCCCTGAAACCCTGAAAAATGCATATTTAAAAATAAAAATATTGTGGGAAAAAATTCCTGCCGACCTACCTACCCTATTTTTGACAACCATGTTATCGGAACAGCACAATTTATTTTTGGCCTAAGTCCTATAGATACCAGTCATTCATCTTCTATTATAACGGGTTCTTTGAAAGAGCATTGATCTTTGACCTCAATGGAGGCACCGTGGCCCAGTGGTTAGGGTAACGGATTCACTGTCAGAGGGTGGTGGGTTCGAGACCCGGTAGGTCCAGAGTAACGGACTCACTGTCGGAGGATGGTGAGTTCGAGACTCCAGCACGGTGTTGTGCCCTTGAGCAAGGCACTTTACTCCTCAGTGCTCCATTGGGGGAGTTAGTGGGTTATTTACCTCATCCTGTAATTGGGCTAATGCCTGTTGGATGATGGACTGAATAAAAAAAAAAAATTACGAGTTAGAAATATTAACTCACAGCATAACCTGTAGCACAAACGTGACAAAATTGTAAAAGCGCCATAACTCCGTTGAATAGCTCGCGAAAACTAATGGACAAATCGGCCGATAAAATATGACGTTAAATCTACTTAAATATCTACTTGTCACTCGTGACTATGAGAATTAATTGTGATCTGGACAAATAGCCGTAAAATAGACTGCACGAAGAATTCACTAACCTGTAATTCTAACCTGAAAAGTCCTACTAACAGTCCTAGGGTATTATTTTCGTTTCTTCCTTTATTGCCCACGTTCTGCGGTAGTTTTGCAGTAAAGTTCTAGTTTAAATCGACAAAAGATTATGTCGATAATTGAGATGAACCCTTAAATACTGTAGCAGAAAGAACAGGAAACAGCCTATAGTAAAGTCGTTGAGCATATCCGTCATGACCGAAGCTGTCACTTGATAATTGAAATCTCCAGGGACTAGATTACAATTGATAGATCCAGCTTCCCAGCTACATGTTCCGCCATCATGACAGAATTATCAAAGCGCTTCTAGCAAATACGACAAAGGATATCTCGACTTAATCGAGCGAAGGAGAAGAAGGAATATTGTATGCTTTATTGAAAATCTGGCCCCCGGATATTTCAGTCATGAAGTCTCCATCTCGCAATTGCCTAGAGAGCTATGATATCGGGAAAACATAAAGAAATTGGAAGTTTCTTGTACCATTTCTATGAGAAATGGGGTAGAAAGGTCAAGGCGTCTTCTTGCAATGCATCAAAAGAACATCTGTGCTCAGATGCTATCAACATTGAAAATGTTTCGCGTGAAGGGAATTGCATTTTTGTATCTTTGGACATGTTTTCACGTCAATAAGAACAAGCTTTCTGAAATGAAAGCTGCCAGTAAAGACTGTCTGACTTACTCAAAATCACGAAACACATACTTTTCACGTGAGTGCCCCTTTTCTGTCCTTTGATAAGCAAAGTTTCATGCATGTAGAGTGCTTGACTCACAATCTTTTATGTAATCATCAGTATTAAGTTTAGGAAGGCTTCATAGTTAAAACCATTTACCTCATTTCATGTCGCGTGACTCTTATACCTTCAACGTCAAGTTTAATTTGCGAAAACAATTAGAAAACATTTCCTATGGCTTTAGTCTTCAAATTGGCAAAGTCGTCAATACAGGAGGAACTGGACTGAACAGGGAGCTGGTTTATAGATCCATTAATGCCACATATGCACTATCACAATAATAGTACCTGTCTGAAATATAGCTAAGGGCAACACATTCTAGTGTTAGTCAGCTGAATCGGTGACAGTTATTAGATTTGAAAATCAAGTCACTAAATAGATAAGTTTCGTACTTCAGATGAAAAATTTACGATTGATTCGTCTCAAGCAATTATTTTCCTCACTTGTCGTTCCTCGGAAATATGTCTCGACTTTACAACAAAAATGCAATTCCTTTTAAACGTGAGAAACGTTCAATCCCTAAAACGTGCGTGTCGAATGGTCGAAGAATGTGGTGGTTTTGGACATGCAGACGTGGTTTCAGGCATTCGTAGCCATCAGTTTGTTTCTAAGATTAACCGAAACTTACAGCACGTGGTCTTTCCGCTAATCTGGAACATCGGCCGTTGCCCGGAAATATTTACTTTCCGGAGGAGGAGTGCATTTGAAACGTGTGCTTTTCAAGTCCTTCGTAAAACTCCTCAAGCCATTCTGTCAAATAGTTCGATCTGTATTCAATTTGCAACAAATTAAATTTAGGCGTAAATTTAAAAGTGGGATAACCAAATACCCTACCTATAACCACTAAGCTTGGCTACATATTTCTTTCCAACTGTAAATAAGTTGCTTCACATATTACCTCCAGGGATAAGATTCTTAAAGATAGTGACAACTAAGATGTCCTTGCTGTTGTGTTTATTAAAGCTCCATAAGCTATTTTTTATAGAACTTTTGTGGTTTTCCTACACTTTCTGCATTGAATCCCTAAACTGTAATTTTATGCGAGGTATTTAGCATATCAACGCAACCTATATGAGTATAATCTACATTGTTATTGTTGAAAATTGATTTCAAGTCCAGACTAGAATTCTTCTGTAAACAATAAACAATGATCACTACACACATTCAAGCTGTGTTGACGAAAAGAATACTCGAAATGTCAGCATGACAAACGGATTAGGGTCAGACACGGTAGTTGATATACAGACGCAGAATACTGATAAACTTGCCATAAGTTACAGCTTATGTCCCTTTAATTGTATCTGTCTATCACTGTCTATCACAACTGTCTAATATAACTTACAGAAATTGGACAGAGCATCCGTTGGAACGATCAAGCACCCAAAGACAAGTGTTTTCTATGAAGTAACACCGATCTTGGTCAATTATTTGTTGTCTAGTCTTCTTTCTTTTGCTTTCTATATTTCAGAAGAACAAGAACTATTGGGAAAAGCGGTGAGTGGAGTAACCACTGCACGTGAGCCATGGCTTAATGGGGTTTCGTCAATGTCACGATTGCACTATGTGAAGAGAGAAAGATCTTGTCTTCTCTGGAGAGTCTATGTAATAACTTGGAAAAGCATTACAACGGCCGAAGATCCTTTGAGCCCTAAACTGAGTATACAGTGAAGTACACTCCTTCGTTTTCCTAGATAGAGTGCAATAAAGATGCCAAACTTCACAATGTTAATGTCACGTCTAAATCCACCTAATTTCTTTCTGAAGAGCAAACGGTGTTTTGTCGCCCGCCATTTGTACGAGAAATTAAGAGAACATTGTGATAATTTCTTCGTTTTTGCATGTCACTGTCTTCTCATGTCACTACTCGCGGCATCTCAACATTTCACTATAAATGCTGATGAATTTGCAGATATGGCATTTTGAGCCGTAATTACATTTTTGCTTGAATGGACTTACATGTACTTACAATACATAATTTTCTGCAAAAGACGATACATACATGAAGGACACAATGTGCACTATTTTATAGTTGAAATTTGAAACCTTTTCATGACTATATTTTCTGAAGTCATGCGATATTCTCATTTACATGGTAATGCCACGTCATTTAGTACATATGCCGATCATTCGCAGGACTGGGAAATAAGCAGCTTCCAGTTACTGTCCAACAGGTGTATTTGAAATAAGTCAGACCATGTTATGAATTTCATTCTGTTAAAATGCCTCAAGCAGCGTGAGGCACGTTCGCAAGCAAGCAAAACTTACAAAGCAGACAAAGAGAAAACCACACTACAATACAGGACAATTTAAACAAACACTATAAAAACCCTTAACTAAACCGTGCGGTATAGAAACTGTGTCTAGAAACAAAAATACCGAGCATCAGACATGAGTAAACTCTTTAAAGAACCTGTCAGTACATTGCAGTCTTCGGACAAGGCTATGTATGAACTAACTTTCTTCTTAAAATTGAGAAATTGTTGACATGATTTTCAATAAAACCGGCTGAAATACTAGCATTTCGTGGCAAATTTAACAGCTGGCACAGAGTATTATTGTAACAAACATACAGGCTGCGAATAGATGTTAGATTAAAATAGAACCAAAGTTGGGCACAATAATGTTGTTGCAAAAAAATAGTAAAAAGTCGTAAATTTACACGCGAGCAAACATAACAAAGTCACCTAATTTCTCAGACCACAAACTTATACCAAATGTCTACTACAAGTGCTTTGAGTCTTTTCCACAATGATATCGGTAGGCGCATTTTGATACTGCAAACTTTAAGGCACGCCGCAAACTAAAAGCATTAAAATTAGAATAAGGGCGGGGAAATGCCATCACTACGCGTTTTGTGAATGGTTTAATTTAATAGAACGCGCCTCTGGGACAGACATTCTGACTCACAAATTTTTACAATTCTCTCATATACCTCTTGTGGGGGTTCATTTTAAAGGTCTTGGTGTAAAAGTACTTTTAATTGGCTTAATTTTTCGAAATTCGATTTTTTTTTTCTTCAAAGAGTTAACGCAGGGATGGCGACCATTTCAAATATCGGTAAATCTCGGGTTTTTTGTTTCTCTAGTACCAAAATTAGCTCGGTTAGCCTGAATTTTTATTCTTGATTTTGAAAGAGAGTGCTTGAAACATTCTTTTAGTGAAGATTGATCAAATTACTTTCGAGGCGTATACTACTTAAGTGATGGTCACTGAATCTTATGGGAGTACGCTGAATACAAGTATTATGTGACAGCGTTATCGCGTTTGCAATTTGTTCTTGCTTGTCTTGCTAATACTGTAAATAAAATACCAGTGGTCTCATGGTAAGGGCTGTTCCAACCCGAAAAAATTCCAGAAGTTCTTAAGGCTTCAGCTATATAATTTACATTAATAAATTTACCCTTGTCGTAAATTTCTTTCACGCTAGCAAGCGATGTAGGCTAAAAGCCAGCTAATATTCTGAACTGTTTATCTTTTGCAGTGTAATTTGTGAGCATATTTAATGGCCACATATTCAGGAGCTTCTACTCATTCACTCGGTTTTTAATAAAGCGATCACACAGGTGACGTACACTTTGAACTAGCTAGCTGATACGTAGCAGTACGAATGAAATGAAGTGCGTCTACCTCATTGTGTGCGTCTTTAATTTATCATCCAAGGTTTCAATAAACGAGAGGTTTGAAACCTGTATCATTTTTCTTTACAAAGATAGATTAACAGCACAGCCACGGATTGACGGGGATTAAAGGGACAAGCATTGTATTGTGCTAGGGATTCATCTAACAGACAATGAAAGTTCCTGCTGGATGTTAAAGATCCATTAGCTGTAACTTTTGTCATTTTGTTATTTTGTTTGTTTCTGTGTATCATCTGCAGTTTCTGGTTTGAATCCCTGAACCATGGAGAAATTCCTAATATTTAGCTCATAAATATACCCTATTTGAGTATAATCTGCATTGTTATGGTTTAAATTTTGTATTTAGGTCCGGACTAGAATACATTTATCAACAATAATAATGGTCATTTCACATATACAGGCTGTGTTGGCAAGCAAGACGCCGGGCATTGGTCATGATGATCGGATTATAGTAAGATTCTGTAGTTCATACATCGAAACAGAGTAGTGAAATATTAGTCTACAGTTACAGCTAATGCCCCTTTAAGTGTGAGTGCATTTCCATGATCCCTGTCACGATTTTCGTGCGTGATTGTAGGTGCCGATGTGTGTGTATGATCAGCGCTCGTCCAGGAAGTAAATGTGATGAATTGTGCTCACATTCCTGGCCATTAGGAGTGTAGGATCGATGGTGTAGGAAAAATCGATCCCACACTTTCATAATCGTCCCACACTCTGCAGTATATATTACACGAGATCTGATTGGATTATAAACAACCTTTCGTTCCACGCACAAAATATTATCCAATGGCACGATGAGTAACACACGAACCGAAACTACAAAGTAAGCAGGTCAGAGTACGGTGGCAGACGACAGCGTTGTCATGATTTGGAATAATGTTGTACGTCGTCGGTGACAGACTAACAATAAGGCAGAATATTCCAAATAACTAGTGCACACAGGCCACTTGGAACATATAACCAGATTGGTTTTTTTTCTGTCGGACATCTCGCCCGTAGAAGTAGTTGAAGTATTGGCAGTGGAACTCGCCAAGGAGTTAATGTTGGACACGGGATACTATCTAGATGATCGTGAAGTAGGATAGTCGCTGATACGGTTAAATATTCGATGTTTCCATTGTGAATTTCATGCATTTTGTGGTCATGTGAGAAAAAGAATCTCACACACCAAGGACCTGGGATCAGATTTCTCACACTCGTTGGGGAATTTTTTCTCAGATTCCTGGCCGCTGGGAGTGTGGGATCGACAGTGTGGGAAAAATCGATCCCACACTCTCATAAATCGTCCAACACTCTGCAGCATATATCCCCAACTCGCATGAGAAATCTGATCCCAGGTCCTTAGGGGTGCCAGATTCTATTATTCTAAACTCTAAGAACAAGTGTTTTCATTGGTTTTTAGCAATTCTAACGATGGCCACTGGCACACCAATGCGAAAGTTCCTTGAGCTTAGATATCAACACTAGTGTTCTCTATCGAAGTATTCTAGACAGTCGCTGATGTTCTGCTGAAGTCGGGCGCCACTTTATTGCAGTTTGCATCCTCGGCGCCGTTTTCCGTATAGATAAGTATCAAGGTCCTAAGGCGACATAGCTGTCAACGGAACAAGTCGATATAGCAATTCGTCACCGTGACAGTGCCCTTCCAACAACTGTTGTTCTTTCTCAGATGTGAGTTTGCACTTGTAGAGAGGAAACGGAAAATTTTCTTTCCCGTTCTCTTCAAGGACAATAGTTGAAACTCGATGTCGACGTTTCTCTGCTTATACTTCAGGAACAGTATGCCTTCTCAGAGATTGAAGCATTCTCATTATTTTTTATCAAGGTTTTGATGTTATCGCAAATAGAGTGGGATGTTTGTGTTCGAAATTGTAGACTTTGTGTCTTTTTCTGGTGTTTTCTGAGAGATGTGCTATCATTCAAAGGTCGCCACATTGAAATTCTACCAAACACTGTTTATCCTGACAAATTTGTCATATTGTGGAACGGTCGCCAAATTATACATCCGTATATCTTATTGCATTGCGTTACAAAAAGACACTCGTTATCTCTTTGGGTTATATTGGCTAAACTTAATATACCAGGATTCTTTTAAATTTGAAAAAAATTAGCTTTTGATGGTCTTTCGACAGAATATTAAATCCTTTTGAAAGAAGCGGCAGCTTTAACAAAAATTGGCAGGGCAGAAAATTCCATACTTTTGAGGCACGGTGGCCAAAATTTATTTTACCCACATTGCGCGGTCGAAATTTTATCAAGGTTGTGTTCAGTCTTATTACAACTAGACTTCGGATAAACCGTCGGGTTGAACTAATCCTTGAACGTAAAATCCTGCGTAACCAAATAACGTGATTTTCTAGGAATTTAAGCGTTCAGTTACGATTCTTTGCTAGAATACTACCGCCATACATCAAATCGAGAATGTACAGAACATGCAATGAGGACTTTTCTCTCAGACATTTACATACACTCAGGTTTATAAGCATTTATCCGCTTTGAATTTGAAGTGCGTTGGCAGAATCGGAACTCTCATAGTGTGCACTTACAGAAGTAAAATGGAATGTTACTCTTCAGTTTAAAGGCATCAATTGCCTTACAATTTGTTCAAACTGCTGTCTGTTGCTATTGGTAACATATCGATAATGTCGGTAACACATCTTACAGAATATTCGTATAGCCGGTAAGTGTATCAGTGCGTGATGAAGTTCGTTATATTCTATACTTTGGCCCAGCCAGTTATCAAATTATAGCTTGTATCGTAGGATAATTACTGAAAGAGGATTTTTGCTGGAAGCAGAATCTCTTTATTATTTGCAGCTGCAGTTGAGTATGACATGATGTCAGAAATTTTACTGATTGCTAGGGCCTCCCCCGTGCTCAAGTGAGGTGTTTTTAATGTCGCGAATCGTCTTGTATATTGCAATATTTATTTTGAATATATACAATGCCGATTCGGTTTGGTGCGCAGTCGAGGGTCTTCATTCCTCTATCGACGCCTTTACAACCAGAAGGATCTCTGTGTTGCAACCATGTTACAGCTAGGAATTGATGTAGGGTTTATATATAATATCATCCGAAACATCTCGACATTGACTTAGTCTACCGACCTCGCAATTGTAATTGAGCACACAAACGTTGTAACCCTCCTGGCATGAACACGGCGGACATATCAGTGTTGGTTATTGACTCCTCATTTCGTGGAATAGAAGTCTGGCTTGGTAAGACATTACACTAACATTTCCATGCTATTTGCAAACACATAGCAACATAGGTTCATAATCATGCAATGAATAAATTATCGGACACATTTTTACATATTTCAACGCATATTGATCACAAAAAGTTGAAACCACGTAGCTTTTTTAACCCTATGGAAAAAATCGACTAGACGACTTTAGAACTATCGTAATATTGTGAATAGTGAATTAGTGAGTGTGCGAATACTTCTCGGTACACCGACCGAGACTGTGCAAACGCTATCCTGTGGCATTTTAATAAAAGCCTCTCTTGCACCTGGAAGATGTCTCGCGAATTCACAATGTGTCTATAAATCTCTCGTGAGAGCGACTACAACGGGGTCAAGAGGGACCATTTCTTAAGTCGTCAGTGTATTTTGCAGTCAGAAACGGTTTGCTAATGTCATTAGCGGAATGCAACATCAAAATATCAAAGAAAAGGGAAAAGGTGAAGGCCTCCAAATACATCTCTCAGTCTTTCAGGCTCCTTGTGGGATTCTCAGAGCAAAATGGAATCCAGAAACGAACATTAATCTTATGTAGTATATACTTAAACATCTCTTGGTCGATAAAGTTGAAAGATTTTCGATGTTTTATTCGTTACGACACGATAAGTACCAAAGCCGATCAGGGAAAATACCCGGCGGCACAAACTGACAGACTTGGCTCTGTCTATAGGACGAGTGTGTGTGCTGCTTCACAAAGCTCTGAATGCAGTGAAGTTATACAAATCCACTCACTATCTCCTTGACGGTAACATAATATTATGCTACAAAGCACAACCGTCTTGTTTGCTGAATGTTTACCGACTCCGGTGTGCATTGGCAATTTCAATGTTGTCATACGGTGAAAACAACAGTCAACTGATTGTCAATGGCACGTAAGTTTGTGTTGGTGTGGTGCGCAAATAATGTTAGTTTCATAAATGATGAAAAATACCGAATCAATAAGCAACATAGCAGTCTTAAAATCTTCCTGCTCTGGACTGAGTTGCTCAAAAGCTCAGTCGCAGAGCCGAGATGCCTTAAATGTGTACATCAGTCCCTGCTTGTGTTCCCGTTTGTTTATTACTCATGTTTATTAGCGATGTGATTCTTTACTCAAGGTAATACATTTTCTGATTCGTTAAACTTTGGAACTGAGGAACATCAACTGTCATATGCAGGTATACAGGCGTTTTGTGCGCAATATGCCAAAAAAGGCAAGAGCTTCAGGGTATGCGAATTTAACCAAATTGATCACACCCCGCCTACGAAGGAGGTTATTAATATTATATTACCATGTATTTCAAAATTGAGCGAATTTAGTTTTAACGGAAATTCAGAGCTCAGGACTGAGCTTTTTAAACGATGCGGATACATACGTCCCCGTAAACGGCAATATTGTGAAAATAAGTGCACGGCAAAAAGTGACAACTATGTATAGCGAAGCGTATATTCCGGCAGGGCAGGTCTCAAAATAATGTTTCATAAGTTTAATCAGTTTTAATATTTCCTTACTCCGAATTTTCCTCATTGGAGTAGCCTATATGACGCCAGATGATAACTTGATAGAAAGGGTGTTACTCAATAATCAACAGTGTCAAATATAATCCTGAAGGTAGAACGGTGAACAACCTTGACATTGCATTGACGTATAGTAGGAGGCAAAGACGCACATTAACGTGTTTATATATCGAAGCGCCACAGGTCAGTAATGTTAACAATTTGAGCAAACGTGCGACGGAAAAACAAACTTAATAAAATCGTAATAAACGTTTCAATTAACTACGACTCTATTACCGACATGATGGATTGCTAAGTTCTCTTCAAATGGCAAGTAGGGGCAATCGAGAAAAAACATAAATATTATGTATGTATGTATGTATGTATGTATGTATGTATGTATGTATGTATGTATGTATGTATGTATGTATGTATGTATGTATGTATGTATGTATGTGTGATATAATTACAATCAAAGCGTTCAAATAAAAATGTAACCTGTCCAAAATTTTAGTCTCGATATTTTATCTGAAAATGTCTTATTGGAAAAGATTAGCTACTGATTAGTATCTCATGAAAAGAGTACATAATGTGTTCACTAGGTGCGGGCAGCATCGTAAGCGAAAAGTATAATAGTTCTTTGACGGCTTGAGTTTATCGTTCATTTTGATCAACGAGGTGTCTGTAAAATGGTCGAATGTAATTTTGAGCCTCAAATAGAGCTTGTAGAACTATTGTCAATCAGAATGTTTCGCTAGTACTTGTATTAGCTGTATTTTGTTTCCCAAGTCATGTTGTTATTACTCTCAGAGGACAATATACCGATGTCATTCTGTTTCAACTCATTAAGTCAATGACAAGGCACTCCTGTGCTTCGAAAATTTGTGACTGCATTCGGCCAGCGTTAGTAAAATTGTGATTATGAGACGAATTACGATCTATTTAGCAACTTCAAATTCTTGATGCCGTAAACCATGTTTTTTAAAGGGACATAAGCTGTAACTTGTGGCAAGTATTCAGTATTCTGCTTCTGTATATCAACTACCGTGTCTGACCCTAATCCGTTTGTCATGCTGAAATTTCGAGTATTCTTTTTGTCAACACAGCTTGTATGTGTGTAGTAATCATTGTTTATTGTTTACAAATTAATTCTAGTCCGGACTTGAATACAATTTTCAACAATAGGTTGTGTTGATTTGCAAAATACTTGGCATTAAATTACAGTTTAGGGATCCAATGCAGAAAGTGTAGGGAAACCACAAAACAAAAGTTATGAAAAAAATAACCAAAAGATACAGCTTATGGAGCTTTTAGCAAAACTGATGAAGTGCATGTTTGTTGGATTGATTCATTAAAAAACTTAAAAGCGTTCGTCTTGGCCGGAAACTGTTCCAGAATATTGCTAACTCTACAGAAATTAATTAAACGTTTATTGATAAACGGGTTTAGTAGGTTAACTTGCTTGCACGACTATGTTGATCATGAATTATCAAGTGTAAGCTTTTTGTACAGAGAGCACATCGTGAAGCCCTCGGCCGCATGTATGTATGTATGTATGTATGTATATATCTTTCCGTTTACTTCGTCTGAACATCAAAACCTCTGAGACCCGAGAGAACTTTGATAATCAATAATGGATTATTGCGTCTGCGTGCATTACTCTGCGTCAGTACGATGTGAGATCAATCTATCAAATATCTCTGAATAACAGAGAAGACGTGCGAGGTTGAAATTGTAAAGACTTTATACTTCAAAATTTAATTGTAAATCGTACAACTCTTAAAACTTCTCGATAAAAATGTACCACCTTATTACGCATATTTGCTTCCTTACACAGGTATGATAAACTTATATAGTCGATAGAAACTCTAAGAATGTTTTAGGTAGTTATCTCAGTTTAAAATTCGCAAAATTTATTTATTCGAAAAATATTTTGTAAGTTAATCATCAGTGGTGATCCGGCCCATATTATATAGGTTTGTGTCATCGACTGCAAAAACAGGCTGGGTTTTTCAGCGTAGTTCCTTATATAAGATAATATTCTTTAGAATTTGGGTTTTAAATAGTCGTTAGAGTGAGATAGTATATGTGTGAAGTCGACCAAAGTGCATGTGTGGACAGCATACGTCTCTAGGGACTTTAAGATTGATCGTCGTTGGCTTGGAAAGATAATGAATGGAACATGTTCAACTCCACTTGAGAATTGATGATAAAATGTATAAAAAATGATTTCACACTAAGCAAAAAGTATTCCCTTATCTTGAAAAACCTAAGACAGAGACACTTCGAAGACAGCTGCTTGACACTGTGTGAAGGTAGCACCTATTGTATCACGCCTCTAGATAATCTGAAAGCGAAGCTACACTCTGATGGAAAAAAAAACTACCACAATGCAAAGCAGGACTATTTATCAATGCAGTAATCCAAATAGAAAATCGAATCGATCACATGGTGGATTTAAGTGGAATTCAAAGGATGCTAAGAGTTTGTGTGATCCTGATTTTAAATCAAAATAGCTTCGATTGCGTAGACACTTAAAGAATATTCAAAGATGGAAATTCTACGGCAACAGAATTGCAAATTGCATTCTGCCTTCGACGATGGGATTGAAGTGTAGAAGTTTCATTTGAACATCCTGGTGGTGAGATGTTAAGTCAATATCCCGAGTAGAGATAGGAGCATAATGTTCATTGTATGAATAAAAGGACGACAATCTGAATCTGTAAACCAGTCAGCTTCTCCGTGGAAGCCGTTAATAAGTCGTACGTATGGGAATGCATAGTCCAAATGTAGTCATTCTGTATGGTGAAATATGGTGCAAGGAAACGAGCAAGTTGGTCTTGGAATAGGCCCAGCCGAAATATCGGGAAATCCCTCAAAATGTAGAGAAAGCTATGATAATGTACGCACACAATGCATTCGTAAAATTCAGCAAATATTATATAAAAGCAAAACAAAAAAGCTGCATTTCAGCCCAGTCTGCAGACTTTAGATGTAGCAGGTAAACTGGGCTTTGATTTAGTAGACTTCCAATACACTAACTTAGCACACTGGCGACTCTGACCCAGCACTAGTACAGCGCAGGCGAGAGTTCGGCAGTAACACACTGACAACAGAGTCACCTGTGACAGCATGGGCAGTAGTGACAGCAGAGAAAGAAAATCACTTGTCTTCCTTACCGTTTATTGCTAGTGCCGTGCTGTAAACCAGTCCATACTGTTACGTTCACACCACAGAGATTAGGTCGTCTCTAAGTTGGCCCTAGTTTGTAAATTATGTGCATGCTGTATGCCGGCCCTCACAGGGCCCCGGGCTCAGCTGGCCCAATTTGTAATATTGCAACTTTCAGCTACAGAGAAACTGACACTATTGATAGATTTGAAAAATTAAAAGGACCTATTCTCCCAAATTAGTCCCAATCGTGTTAGTTGTTATTTGCATGAGATTAAATCTAGCCATTTTAACATGTACAATATGTTTGTGTCTCAACTTGGTATAGATTATGTTGTCAGAGGTATTGAATATCATGTTAAAGACCAGAAGGAAATGAAGTGACGAGTTTCATTGCAGGATGAACAATTTTTTTTTTCCATTTGACGGATGAAAATGTGATGAAGTAAAATTAGATGTGTCGTGAGAAAAATTCTTTTCATATCCCGGTCACATTATCATTCATTCTGCAAAGATCTTAAAGCGCCATTGCTGTTTCGATGTTACCGCCCGTAATAGTCACTGTTCTGTCTGTAAAATACACTTTTCTGTTCAGCAAACCACAATAAATCGGTGAAATAGGTTGCTGGAGGTTTAAACTGCTGAAGTTTATTGAACAACAGATATGTTAAATTAAATATGTACGGTGACTGGGTATCACGCATGTATGCGGTTTCTGTGGCGTAACAGTGGCACATAGTTAATGATATCTTGTGCACGATAATTAAAATGTCTTAAATCGCCCTCCCCTTAATTTAAATGAGCGTTTGTTTGCCGTTTGCCTGTTTCAATTATTCCCTAATAATCGCGCATTTAAATGAAACGGAGTGTTCAAGATCCTGAAAGGCTGATGATTACACTGTATGAATTAATTTCAATATTTAAGTACCTTGGGAGTAGGCAAATTTAAGAAACTGCATAAAAAGTATAAATCCTCGACATGTTATGCGAAGCAGCAATTGCTTTGCCCTTTAGTTACCTGTTTCAGTGCGACCCCTTTTCTTCTAGACAATTAGCAACACTCCTGCATAATATGCAAATGGCCAAAACCTTCGTCAGCCTAGCAGTTCCACTGCGGTATAAAATACTACGCGGGACAATTTCTCAAGATGTAGCTGAACAGTATAAATAACGATCATATGACTTAATGGAAGGAGACAGGAATATGTATTTATCGTCTAACACAGCACTAGAATGATTATCTAGGAAAAGCCATGATTGCTTAAGTAAACTAACATCATGTTGTCTTGAGTATTATCATTTTATCTTGTGCATTCAGTATATTGTCTTTGATGCTGAACATGTTGGCCTTGGCATTTACAAGTTTGGCATAGGCATTTGTTACATGTATGGTGTCCCAGGCGTTGACTATGTTGCAAAGGATGTAAAGGGACATGTTATTATTACTTAAAGATTGTGAACAGCTGTATAATTCTACCGCTAAGCGGATAAATACTTCAATCAAATGCTATATGATCCAACAGGCCAAATGCTGTAAAGGGAAAAGCAAAATATTTTAATTTACTACTGTATCGCACGTTTTCACAAGAGATCACAAGTCGTTCTCACGACATTTTTCCGCCGAGAATTACCGCCGAGAATTATCCATGCATATCTAAATCCGTCTTACTATCAAACCTACCAGTGTGATATTTATAATGTCCTGTGTTCCCAAATAATCGAGCACATCCTGTCCAAATGCAAACACTTTTAAACATCACGGGCAGTGGTTCTGGTCAACACTTACATGCCATTTACGTCACCTGATGTTTCATGCTAGTGTGCAAAGGTATCATACTCGTCCAGCAGCTCATGATACGCGCAAACATGATTCTCATGCAAGGATGCAAAGCCCTCTCGTCAGACATTAATTCAAAGCTGAAAATATACTTTGATCAGTCTCCATGATAATCCACAAACCCACAATTCGTAGTACTGGAGCGCCCTAAGAATACTCAGCTCACTCCATCCCTTGCTTATAATTTGTTAATATTAGAGTGTTTTGCATAATAGATAAATAGAAACAACACCCCCGAGGTTATTATTAATGATTCAGCCCTTCCCTATATTTTTAGTAGGCCTATAGCCGTATTATATTCCAGGAAAAGGCGAAATATTGAAGACACTAACACAGCCCTTTAGTTTTAATAAGTTCTGTCAAGGTAGAATGCACGTCAAGGATAGATTTTCACAACCTCAACACCTTACGATTCTTTGCTTGTCTTCAACCGGAGCGGAATCGTTTTGAAACATGTTTATTACACTTGCGCACACCCTTGTGTACACTGCGGCCAGTGGCCTAAAGTGTGTATATATAAAGTTAATATGCAAAGAGGACATCAAGTTTTCACCCTCTTTTTTTGTTTTGTAGTGGGGTTGTATTTTGTTGGGAATGTTCAAGCCAAAATCTTTTATACAGGCTAGGTAAAGAACATATCGCTTAGCAACTATGCGGAACCTTTATCGTTGATTGACAATTCGTAATAATGTAATGTCGCTGGGATCAGCTTCCCCGTGTTCTGCATCTTTGTAACTGACAACGACTTTTACCGACAGTAACCCTTACATGCAGCTGTATCTTGAGAATGATCTCTCCTTGTTTTACTTGCCAGACCTTGAAGTACCCGCTTGATTTCCTTTTAGTGATGTATTCTTTTATCATCTGCTCAGGTCATTGGAAATTACCAGACTTTGATTCTGGACCTCAATTGTCTAATTGTAGATGCATACCAAAGTCATGAAAATATGTAAATTTTGAAACGATTTAATTTACGAACTTTGTTGACAAAGAGACACTTCTTCGGTTATAGACACAGAGATGTAGACGCTCTGAGACTTTGACTCCTGACTATAGTGAGAAGTCCCGTTTGTTTTACGGTGGTGGGACCTCTCTTTATATTGCAACCATGTAGAAATATCATTCTTAACCTTTCTGAATCACGGTGTGCCACTCAGGTGTATGTACATTATTCTCATGCAGCTCGTATGTTACGAGCAACCGGGATAGAGATGACCACCAAGAACATATACATACCAACAGGAAGGTGAAGACCCCAAAAAATTGGCCTCGCGACAATAAAATAGTGCACGACGTGCTAATCACGAAAACCTGTGTCAAGCTCGAACTCTCAAACAGTTAAGAAGAAACACAGTTTTTAGAATGAAAAACGGGGTGCCCATTACACAATCCTCGTTTTAGCTCACGTATTCACACACGTGAGCTAATGTCGTAGCGATATCTTTCTATCTGTCCGTGTGTGTGTGAGAGAGTGTGTGTGTGTGTCTGTCAGTCTGTCTGTTTCCACGATAACTCAACAACAGCAGAACGGATTCAAGTCCGATTTAATGACAGGTACCATATGCTACTTGCAAGAACTGATTAGATTTTGGTTAGTGTGGCTTGCATATTAATAAAGTTATGACATATCTTTTTTTCATAGAATGGTTTCCCTATGGAGACAGTGATGATAGTGTCGACATATATCAAGAAATACTGCACAAAATTTCGTGAAACTTTTCACAGATGACAATCTCAGAACATTATGATGATACTGTGAGTGGGGTGTCAATTATCTGCTCATTTGCATATTTAATGAACTTTTGTAATTAGTGACAAAACTCTGAAATTCGTGCACCAAATTTGATGATACATATAACAAATATTGATGTGATATATATCTAATTGTACTTAGAAGCATTGGGCAGTGTCAAGTTAATAAGTAGTTCATTTGCATATTTTAGGAAGTTTTGTAATTAGTCATATAACTCCGAAATAACTACACCAAATTTGATGAAATCTGCTGCAGCTACTGATCCAACAGATATCTAATTGTGGTGTAAAGCATTCAGTACTTAAGGTTTCATTTGAATATTTATTGAAATTTGTTATTAGGTATATAAGTCTGAATTACTGCACCCAATTTGGTAAAACCTGCTACAGATATTTATCTTATAAATATCTAATTGTACTGAAAAGCATTTGGTCATGTGAGGTTAATAAATTGCTCATTTGCATAATTTATGAAGTTTGTAATTAGTCATATAACTCCGAAATTAGTGCACCAAATTTGATGAAATCTGCTGCCGATACCGATCCAAAAATATCTGACTGTGTTGTAAAGCATTTATTAGTGTGAAGTTAATTAAGGGTTCACTTGCATATTAAATGAACTTTGTAATTAGTGATATTACTCCAAAATTACGGCATTAAATTTAATGAAACTTGCTACATATGTTGATCTGATAGATATCTAATTGTCCCATGAAGCATTGAGCAGTGTCAAGCTAATAAACAGCTCATTTGCATATTAAATATAGTTTTGTAATTAGTGATTTAACTCTGAGAGTACTGTGCGAAAGTTGATGAAACCTGCCACATATTATATTATTAGAGATATCTGATTGTTCTGTGAAGGATACTGCTATTAATGAACCTGTTGTAAAGTACGTGAGCACATTCAGTTCACATCTGGTTCAAATGTTTTTTCAAAATTTTTATGATTTTCAAATTTTCTACTTTTGAATTACAAAGAATATTACGCGCATCATATAGTGTAGTTACGTGAACCCAGGATTACAAATCCTGAACAACACTAAAGCGTGGATGTTACGTTGTTGGCAGCTTCAATAAACCAACTTGAGGCAATTAGGTGATGTGTTGCAGCTTGAAACCCAGGGGACTAGTAATTGATTCACGGTTCTATGGTGATTAAAATGACTGCGCTCTTAGCCTTCATAAGGCATTTCGTGCAGGAGAGTACCGGACTGCTCTAAACTGTTTTGATATGTTCCGCACATACTGTGGTAAATGACTCGAGGGAACTTGACAGATGGATGCAATCTTGCGATATATGTTTGTTTTATTTCTGTTCCGGGACTGATGTTTCTGCTGATATCTTGTAGTACAACATAAAGCAACCTGCTTGATGCTATGCGTATATTTACACTAGCATGATACCATATTTACGCACGGAAACAATCGGTAAAATTTTGCAAAAAAGTAAAACATTTTCACATGTTATGGCCCACTTCAAAAAAATTGAAATCTGTTCCTCCGCGAAACCAACTAGAATTTAGGTAATTATTATCATAAGAATGCATATCTCTGCATTTCCATCTGTACTCATGTGGAAGTAAAACATGGTGACGGTAGATGTCCTGAAAGGAGTGAGCACATTATAACGCTTTTGTGCATACATCGCGGTTGGAAAGAACAAAGCACTCCAATAGCTACTCATTATAATTGACAAGGTTTATGATCAATTCTTTGAAAAGAGGTAGAAATAAGACTAACAAAGAAACAAAGTTGAACTATTAATATTTTGCAAATGAGCTTGAGCCTGGCGGAAGTGGGGTGATGCCGGGTTACTAAATATGGGATGACACTCCAGTCTCAATGGTTTCAGAAATGTCATCATTTTCGCTCTTTGATGAAAATGTTCTTTAAGCTTTGTCGTAGCCGTCGTCTTTGAAATCTTCCAAGCCAAAATTTGGTTTTCCTGCGAAGGTGTATTGCTTGCGAAGACGGTTTGTTTATAAAATACTAACGGACTGGACGTAAATTAGCAGGGGGAGGGCCGGGGGATTTCGTAAGAGAGTGACCAAAAATTTATGACCCTCCCCCCAAGCAAGGCAGAAAAATTTATGACCCTCCCCCAAAGCAAGGCTGAAAAATTTGTGACCCTCCCCCAGTTTCAAAAAAATACGATATTACAAATTGATCGAATCTTCAACGATCAAAAACTGAGGTGGGGATTTACAACACAGGGCAATATAGCTGGATACCAGCAAGGGATGTCTGCAAATTTTTTATTTGCTTCCGCTTGTGACAAGAACAAGTCTAGATATGGATGTCAGCATTACCTAAGAATACTTTCAATGATATGGTCAGTCCCATTTGACCAGCATGGGTAAAACTAATCTTGTAGGAAAAATCTCGATAATTCTATGCTACAGATTATTCAGTATTTTTAATAAAAAGGAAACCCCTGATTTCTCTGCCTACACAATATGCATTTTGATTCTTATGATAATGGTTTAATATACTGTTTAACTCTTACACTGTTAAACCTTTTTAACCCTTCCACCACCATGGTTTTGCCAAATCCCATTGTTATCAATGGTGAGTGTGGACCTGTTTACAGGGAATTAGGGGTAAACAGGTTAACTAAGTAAACCAATCACCAGATAAAGGAGTACAGGTATTCTTGTTTCCAGTGTGGTATGGGTGGATTGTTCTGGGGAACACCATAGGATAAACTATATGATTGAATTAATACATTGTTGGATTTTCTGCACAAGTTTGATGAAATGTTCTATTTTCCACTTTGTCAGCACACTTGTAAATGTGGAACAAACCACAAAAAACAGCTTAAGACTTCACTGGACACAAAAAAATGACACCACTGCTCAAGTGTCATCAAGCTAGGCTGACAAGCTGAATCAATACACAGAGCATATCATGCTAAAATAACGCAGCTTATACTGAACAATTCTGAAATCATGAATTTATATAGCTCTGACCTGCAAAGTAAACAACAAAACCAACATCTTGTCCATACACCATTGTTTCAAATAACAGTGACTGACAGGCAAAACTAACAAAACAGCAAACAAGGAATTTAGCCATTTTCATTGGCCATTAAAGGGACAAATTGTTTAAAAACATAAAAGTTCAAATTGTAAGTGCTCATTAACATAACGTTGTGGCATTATGCTTGGCATTGCACTGCAGTGCAAATACTGTGCTAAGCGTGCTGGTCCGGTGCAAGTATACTGCGGTACATAATCGTCTCATTTATCACACAGACGTAGTTGATGTCGTCTGAGGTGATATGCTTGTTAACAAATACACCGTCTTTGTCTGGCTATGAAATCATGATTCAAAAAGTCACAATTCCGAATGCATTGATAGGGGCTATGAAGAGTGAGTTCCATTTCATAGTTTGCCATTCTTTTGGTGCGGCCCACTCTCTATTTAATCAAGAATCGGCGGTGCAAACCACCCAGAGGAATTCTTGACACATTGCTACCCTCACAGTAGTAATATGCCACTCCCGGAGTGTCTTTCAACATATACGCCTTGAATAATGTTGACCTCATAAGAATGTATTTTCCTATACCGTCGATCCCGCACTCCCAGTGGCCAGGAATGTGAATAAAATAGATCCCACACTGTCAGAAATCGTCTTACACTCTGTAGTATATATTACACGAGCTCTTATTGGATGATAAACAGCCTTTCGTACCAATGGCACTATGAGTAACACACGGACCATAACTACAAAGTCTGCAGATCAGATTACAGTGGCAGACGACAGCGTTGTCATGATTTGGATAATGTTGTACGTAGTTGGTGACAGACTCATAAAAGACGGCCAAATTTTCCACATACTGGTGAACATATAGACCAATTGGAACATAGCTTTTTTTCTTTTGGACATCTCGTCCTCAGCAGAAATTGAAGTATCGGCGGTGGAACTCGCATAAGTGACACCGATTGAATACTAGATGACCGCCAAGTGGAATAGTCGCTGATACAGTTAAACATTCAATGCTTCCAGTGTGAATTTTATGCATTTTGTGGTCATGTGAGAAATGAATCTCACACTCCAAGGACCTGATATCAGATTTCTCACACAAGTTGGGGATATTTTCCCCAACGAGTCGGTCTTTGCGTAGTGTACGTGATAATACACCATATGTGCATTCCGTACCGCGATTTGCCAGAACAAATCACGTGTCATAAAAAACGTAGGCTTACCTGTTCAATAAAACTGATGTCAAGGAGTATTTTCCTACGAGTTATTTCCCTAAGAAAATAGAAAGAGTTTACACGTCTACCACCGCCACTGAGAACTCGTTCGTTGTACTTGTGTGTACATAAAAGCTTGTCAAAACAGCATGAACTCAGCGCCCCTTATATTACCCCTAGTGGCCGTGTGTTACCATTATTAACACATTAGTCATTTGCACGGCCTCAGGAACAACATTTTCGGTAACGCATGGCCCCTAACATTGATAAACGGGCGCTTCTAGTTCTCATTACTAGTTGAGTGGTTTTGACCATAAGACAGTGAGTGATCATAGCAAAGGATAAGCATAGTATTGACCCGCGAAGAATACACTTCAGGAGGTTTTGGACTAGCAGTCCTATGGATTATTTTATTGGTCTTTCGAAACTTTTGTACTTGTAGAAAAATTGAGTTTCCACCTTCCTGCTTTTTTGTGATGATCGAAAATTTGTTTTCTGCCGTACAGAATGACGCACTAGTCATTTACGAATTTCAAATATCAGTAATTTTGTTTGTCTCTCATCGAAACATTGTCACAGGTAAAAAAACTCCTGGCGTTTATTCAAAGTAAAAGTTGAACATTTTCCCTATAGGCAAACATGACAAAACTTGCGTGTAATTTGTTGGTGTAGGGAATTTTTAAAATGCAAACTGTAATCACTCCTGTTTTTACGCTCCTAGACTCACATGTTCCTGTGTGAGTCAGGGTAATTTAAATTTCACAAAACTAACACTATAAAATATGCACGTCTGAGAAACAGAATACTTGTAATCTCAGGCTGATTTTATCATAAGGTAAGTTGCTTTTTATCCCTGGTGCAGCTCCATAAATCATAGGAAGCCAGTCGATGAAAATACATTGTTCATCAATCATCTGTACACCTATGTTGTCAAACTGGAAGCTGTTTTCGACAACTTGCTGCAGTTTATCATGAAGATGTGTTTCGTTTGAATGTAGAAACCAGAGGCCAATGAAGATATACAGTTGTATGGCTCTCAAAGGAATTTCCTTATCTTATTGTGCGGTGGAAAGTGGGTCCCGTTAATCCAACAGGTCGACAATGCAAGCATACCGGTAATGTTTGTCTCTGTGTTGTGTTAATGCTTCCCTACAGAGGAAAACGCCAATTAATTTGCTATTTCCGTGATTCAGAAAAAAAGGCAACAAGAAGTCTGTGTGCGAGTTTTGGACCGGACTTCGATGATTCATCGTCAATCACGGTAAATTCACGTCTATGGCCGAGCACAAAGGCGGTCCAAGCCTGAAGCAGGGGCCTTCTACAGTGAAGCACATTTCAATTATAAAGTAGTATAGTCTGTAATGTCAATGAAGGCTGAACGATCCATGGCTAGTGACGTCCGTTTTAACTTCTGAAAAAAAAATTGAATAGAGTAATTCGGCGTTGGGGTGATTTGAAGTTGGGTACTAAAATCCAACACTGTCCGTTCAAAATTTTATGCGACTTCCGAATTTGGCCACGGTTCAGTAGTTGACCAATTTCGATATAACCAAAATTTGGAAAATGAAATTCGAAAATGGAGAACAACATAAAATTTATGCTAAGATGCTGGGGATGCCCCCATCATCTCTGGAAAAATTGTTACAATTTGTTGCCTCACCAAGGTTTACAGTATGAGAGAGGTTACGCTTTCTTGGCGGTACGTACTGAATATGCTGATATCGTTTGCTTTTTATAACTATTTATTTATTTATTTATTTATTTATTTATTTATTTAATAAGATGTATTCAAAGTAAATAAGCAAAACAGTTTACAGAGGGTAGGGTTACTATTACAAGTGCAAATTACCAAATACGTGGCAAAGTCATTCCCCCACAAAACACTAGACAACGAGCAAAAAAGGAAGCTGGCGTAAAATGTACAATAATTTAAAGCAAAAACAATGGAAACGAGTAAAGTTAAAAACATGTCTATGAAGGTCTGCATTTACTAGAAAAGCAGCAGATTGTCTATGTAGCAGTGTTTTTGAGTATCGAATGAAACATGAAATTTGCAAGAATAGCATTTTATATTGCCCAGTTAAATGCAAGCGTTGAATTTATAGTCCACAATGTCCAGGTAAATTATTCCATAAAGTATATATGCCATTAAAAAGAGGTGCCACTAACACAGAGTGTTCAGCGATTTATTCTCAATGCATTTTAATCACCACTGTGACGGATGTGAACACTGATAGTTGGAAACTCAACGAACTTATGAATGTTTATGGAATATAGTACAGTAATTTATTTATTTTTATTTTTATTTATTTATTCGGATAACCAACGGGAGTAAATTCCCAATTACAGGCTCCGCAAAGCATAAAAATACATAAAAATACAGACAAACACAAAATTAACGCAGAGGACAATAACAAAGAACATACAAATCATGAATAAAAATAATTCCTTACACTTCTAAATAAATCTGTTGAAAATGTCAATACTCGAGCGCAATTTTGCAATATCGTTATAAGTGTTTAAAGCGCGTGGCAAAAAGGAGTATTTACGAACATTGATTCTGGAAAAGGGTACCCGAAATGGTAGGTTTACCCGTAGACTACGTTGTACGTTCAGTGGGATTTGAGTTAAATGAGAACAATTTACCACAGAATGAACACATTTGTACAGGAAGCTAAGATCAGAAACCTTCCTACGATTGTATAGATGAGGCAAATTGATAAATTTGCATAATTCTGTGTATCCTGATGAACAGTAACGCATATTCAGTTTAATACACAAGTACTTAATAAATTTCTTTTGAACACCTTCAACCTTATCAACAAGATTCTGCTGCCACGGATTCTAGATAATAGAACAGTATTCGAGGCCGCTGCGTACCAGGGCGATATACAGAGTCTTTAAAGATTTAACATCACTGAAATCTTTACAATTACGCTTTAAAAAGTCAAGGTGATGCATTGCTTTCTTAACTGCATTATTGATATGCTCAGGGAAGTCCATGGAGCTACTAAGGATAACGCCCAAGTCCTTTACAGATGTACATCGTGCAATCGGTACTGTATCAATAGAATAATTAAAAGAAAACTTCTTGGTTTTATTCGAAAATGTAATGCAACAACATTTCTCAACATTAAGTTTCAGCTTCCATGTTGAGCACCAACAAGTAACCCTGTCCAAATCATCCTGCAACAGTGCGCAGTCAGAAATTGACTTGATTGTTTTATAGAGCTTTGAATCATCAGCATATAATAACATTCGAAGACTGAGCACATTGTGACAAATCATTTATGTATATGATAAATAACAGGGGGCCAATTATGGACCCCTGAGGTACACCGGATAAAACTGGACACGATTTCGAGTAACTTCCTTCAACAACAGTTCTCTTAGAGCGATCAGACAAATATGACTCAAGCCACTGAATACAATGCCCGGTGAAACCGAAGGGAGAGAGTTTATGAATTAGTAACTTATGTGATATTGAATCAATACATTTATTAAAGGATATAATCGAAGCCTGTTGGATATTGAAATATGTTGGATATTGAAGTATGTATCCAGTCGCTACCCTCTGGATTCTTTGTAATTTGACTAGATTACGTTTAGCATGTGCCGTCGGTCCAAACAACACTGCCAAACTCCATCGGAAATATATGCGGACAAAGAGCTCTCTTGGGTCTTATACTTTAATGAGATTCATACATAACATCAATACATTACAATCTTGGCGTGGTGTGAGGCGTACTCGTGACGTAAAACTTGAACTTGTCCTTGTCCTGCATGTCTCACACGTTCTGCTTTATGTCCTTGTTGTTACCAGATCTGTAGCGACACTCGGGCTGATTAGAACATTTGTATGTTCGACTCGGTACTATTCCTAGCCATCTCCATTCCACGATTTAATGATCAGTACCTTAGATTTTTAAATAAGACCTCGTGCCCAGCATAATCTTGCAGCGAAAATGCGATATCAATGCAACAGGTCCTTACGCCAGCAAGGTCTCTTGCAATACATTATGTGAACTTCGCACACGTTTTTCATTTTAGAATTTCAAAAGCCTTTCTCGAATTCCCTGTCACAAAACAACACTAAAATAACACGCTGAATTGTCAAATGCGGCAACACAAAAACGGCATCGCAATCAAAGTTGCACCAAAACAAATAATTTCATGTAAAATTTACGCCACTTGGCAATTTTTAGCCACGGACCATGTGCTGCATTATACATCGAAATACAAACCTAGTATATGTAAGACTAAACTATGACCTACCTGTCGGTCTGAGTAATGAACGGTTCATCGTCCAAACTAACTTAGCCCTTTTGAACCAAAGCTGGCAGAAAATCACATTATACATATATTAACCTATAAAATCGCTCGATATTCAATGCGCATGTTGCAGGAAAGAGAAGAGCCTGCATGATACGACACAACGGCGCCAGAAAGTCCTTTTCTTCGTATTTTTATACAGAGGCAACTTCTGTCAACGTTATGTAAAATGTGGAAATCAGGTTTCGATTCCCATTAGATTCCCGCCTTTGTCGGCAGGCAAAAGGCAAGGTATTGAATGACATCAAAACATACCGAAAGCAATGGCGGAAATATTTTCTATCCCACATCGACCGAAGTTAAGAATTACAGCAACGCACATAGTGCATTTCTCTCACGGGTAGACCATTTGATATACTTAGGTAATTTGAAGCTTCCAGATGCAAATAAATTCTAAGAATTCGCCTTTAATCCCGCCATAGATTACAAGAAAATAAAATTAATCTGTTTCATTTTCGATGCTCCCTCCAACAGTATCATTTTCGTAACATCTGATTTCTCTGCATTTTCTCAGCACACCTTCACGCCCCGTTATGATTAAAACCATAACTGATTTTTTTCCTGTTCTTTAAAATGTATACAGGTTTTCAATTTGACATTTTACTAGTAATATCAATTATGTCCCTGATACAGTTTCTCTTTATTACTCTTTTAAACATACCGAAACATAACTCGTTATTCGGCTTGATCTTGACAATTTTGGACCAGGCTCACCATAGCTTGTCAACGAAACTTTCTGTTGTACATAAAACGGGTTTACAAGCACCAACCCAAATATTAGATATCCATAACTTCTTTTAACACCTTTAGTGACAGCATTCACAATACAATTAGACAAAAGCATGACAAGGGTAAAGGCATTTATTATTGAATAAACGTAATTATAGGTCTTAATACGCTCAATGAATGATTGATTTTTTTCTTCAAAATAATGTTATGAGATGCATCTAGTTTCTAAATAGAAGCCTCATCCTCATTGTGAGCCACACTAAGACTTTTGAGTCTACCTATCACATAAACTTGTTGGTCATAAGAAATCTAAAGTCGTCCTTAGCACATGCATATATATTAAGCAGTCTAGTGGGTTCCTTTGAATTAATTTTACTACTTGGTAACAAACTTAATCACTGAATAGGTAGAGTATGTTTCACATACTTGCTTTGCTAACATGTAGTCGCCAATAAGTAATCTTTCTGCAGTAAAAATTACTTCTATATTATTTCGAATTTCTTGACGCAGATGCTGTATACCTATAGTTAGATATCAATTTTGCGCAGCTACAAATTTCTTTCACAATGGGCATTTGGTTCGTCATGTTATGTCAGGAAAACATTTCAACAAAAAAGAAGAGAACATTGATAGCTATTCTTTCGTGCACAAAAAATGATTCTTCTGAGAGGGTAAGAGAAAAAGTTGTCGGGATTGGCTAAGTTCAAACAAAATAATTCCAGGTTGTACAGGGACGAAAAATAATGCCTAAATCCAGCCTACATGCCCCCTAGGATATCAAATGGCCCACCGTTAAATTTAATTGCCCCTCGTGATGGGGGACGGGTCGGCATTACAGCTTGTCCAGCATAAATTCATGGGAGCAACTTAACATATCGAAGCTACCAAGGGACAAAGTCTTTACCTTTTCCTAATAATTAGCTCTGTCGTCTGTTTAAATTGGAGCTCGGGAGTTGCCAGCTTCAGATTATCATTTATGACGTTACTTTGAGTTTATTCTTGCATAATGGATGGGTATTAGTGCTATAATTTAAACACCCCAGGAGAATTCTCTTGTCATTTAAGATGTTACACATTCTGATACACAAACAAAATGTATGGCACGCTAGGAGTAGCCAATCAACCAATTTAAACTTCGAGACCTATAATTTAAGTATTTCGCCATTTATTTGTAAAACAGGAAACTCCTTGTTTGAGGTTACTTGCTTAGTGACATTTTCTAGATTTTTGTGGCGTGTGACAGTAACATTTTCTAGGTCTAGTTGCAATAGCTTGTTGAAGTGCTCAGCAATAAACATTGACTGCATATGTGTGTACTGCATTGTTGAGAATTACTCGGCACACCTTTCTCATTTTGGGAATGTTTTCTGCTGGCCCGGAGGAAACAGATAAGGTGCAGACTCTAACGCAATTGTCAACGTTTACAATACACATTGACATGCCGCAAAGGTGTTTCATTTTTTATAATTTGTTTAACGGAAAGTTTAAATTCTTGGTCAGGTTTGCCAACTGAAGGTTAGCACTTATCACTTCGATGTAAACGAGAAAAGTTTTCAGTCATTTCACTGGTCATGTATATGAACAATTTTGTCTCTTTCCTCGCTCGTATAAGTAATCTCTGTCTGTAGATTTCACAAAGAGCATCTCTTGTAAGCTTTGTGTCAACAAACACTGGTTTCTAGACAAATGGACAACTATTGGTGTTTATAAACTATTGTTTATGAGCCTTGCGTGAACGTGAGAGGACAATGCCATACCCATAAGAAGATAGTCCCATGATTAAAATACATTACCCGTAACTGCAACTTCCGTCAACTATATTTGTCCGTTTTTGTAAAATATCGTGCGAGTTATGAACTGCGAAAATAGCTTATCCGAAAAGCAACCCCAAAGCTAGCCCACATAAAAAAACTAGCTTTGGTGAACTTCCCCATAAATCTCAGTATCCTCTCCATAGAGCGTACTTGTCGATATGATTCTGTAAATCGTTTTCAAACTCATTGATACTTGCAATGAGGGATCGCCCTCAAGATTGTAGCAGGGAATGATAATATGTACGGCTCTCCTGTCGGTGTTGTAGTTGTTGTTGTTTTAAATATTCATTTGACTTGCAACTAACGAGAGTGTGTTTTTTTCCATTGGGGAAATATAATCACGGCACAGAATACTTCTGCCTGGCCTCTTCACTATTTCATCGATAAGAAGTATAGTTTTACACTCTTTCTGCGTGATTTATTTATTCCATGGTGTTGGTACCAGCGAGAGCTTTATTCCTTCATCATTTATCTTTCTTTGTCACTGACCCTGCCAAGTTGCTGATTCACAATCGTAAGCTGTCCAGTTGCTCACCTGAATCTGTCACTATCTGTGGTCACCTTGGTGGACCATAAATCTTTACAAAAGTACTTTCCATTGGGTTCCTAATCGTTTGGTGGTTTTCTTCTCGAGCTTAAGAGATAAACTTTTATTTCTTTGCGTTACTAAATAATTTATTTTCTGCAGATTGAAGAATTCCAAAACAAAATAGCAAACATTTTGTATAGAAAGGTTATAAATCTTTTGAAAATAAGTTCTAATCACTATTCTATTCAAGACACGGCGTCCATTTAATGCTATTCACTGGACTAGAATGGCCTGGTATTACGATGTATGATATAGCCTCCAACGTCTGCATCGCTGAGGACTGAAGTCACAATTTAAAAGTAAATCTACCAGCAATGCAAACTGCAATTTAATGTACAAACTTCCCAACGAGAATGTAGATACGGTTGTTATGATGGCGTTATAATTTTCAATTCTTCACTTTTTTACACCACGAAGCAAAAACTGGTTTAAATTTAACAATATTGGTGTAGTATGACACATTTCACACACATGTATAAAAGGAGAATTACAGTCGTGCACTGAGTCTATCTAAAAATTAAACAAGTCTTTATAGTAGATTTTACGCAAAGCTTCTGTCCAAGTATACCTTCTACTTGTCAACTTGAAAGGACTGTGGTACTTAAAATATTCAATGTTCAGAAAGAAATGTGTCATTTGACGTTTAAATTTGCAGTCTTCTCCCTCCCCTCCTTTCTGCTATGACACGCGAAATCAAATATGTATTGTGGTCAAAGAACGGCATTATGCACACCAATTACTAATATTACAGTGATTCATATACTGTATCACTTCATACAATATTAGACAATTTTGGGACCAATCCTGACGGGTGTAGCATGCTAGCAGGGTACGCTTACCCATTCCGGACACCTGGTACCACCACTAACTATCAGTGGTTCAGGATGGTCCTACTTAAATTTGTAAATCTCAAATGTCCCATGGACCTGGTAATGTATTACCTTGAATGAAAATGATTATTGGACCAGTTTAATGTCATATTTCTTCGGCCACAGGTGAAGCGGACGTTTTTTGTTACATGTCAATGTTATGTTGCTCGTTTGCAATCATTGTACCATTGTTCACATCTTCTAGAAAACTGACAGTAAGAATATTGTCAATTAATTTGTGACTATAATTATCATCGATAACTATTCTCGAATATGTTGGTCTGCTTCAGTGTAGAGCGACTCCGAATACACGTTCGAAATGCGCTGTCACAATATTGTCCACCATACAATATGTATGAAAAATGTGGTCATAATGTGAATCTAAGGATTAAAGCGATACACTTTACACTATACACTGTACAGATTATCTATAGACAAGGTGTGGTTGTGAAATATTAAGGCTGTTTCATCATCTGCTCTTCAAATAAAGTAAAGAAAAGAATAACACGTTGTTGTAACACTGTAAATAAAGTACCCCACAATAATACCTTTAGGGTACTTCCACGTTTCTGCTGTCACTGTGTTACGAATATTTAATAATTTTACAGTTAATACTGTTTGGCAAACCGGCAAACCTTTTAACGTTATTACAGTATAAAGCGACGTGAATAGGGTTTTTCTTGGGGTGTAACCCGTAATCTAAATAAATAATTTAGTGTATTTGATTAAAGAGAGCAGGTCCTTTGACGGTTTTACTGTAGTAAGAAGGTAATATAGTAAGAAGGTAAAAGGATGAAGGTGATCCCAGCACAATTGTGAATAAAGTATGTAGCAAAGGAATCTAATGCAACTCTACTAATGTGATCATACCTGATATTTTACCCGTATGGGTGTGATGTGATCCCATTTCGCTAAAAAAGCAGGAATAACTGCATTTTGAATAGAGAATAGACGACAATGGTAACATGTTGTCAAATCGTACAAGAGAACATACAATTATGTAGTTAGGATGTTAAGAATGTACTACCCTGCCCAAATTCTCGAGTTTATCAAACAGGCAATTTTGCCTCTCCCAAACAACAAGACAGCAAATATTTCCTATACGACTCACTCGTTTATCTGAAGGAGATTGATATCCACATGTGCAGGAGATGATACACGTACGATGAATTCACTCTTTATTGTATGCGTATATCAACTGTGTATGAGACGTACGTTTACAAATACAGGCGAAAGAGGGGAAAACGTCTGACACTGGAACAATGAAAGGATGTTATCTTTGAAGACTTGTAGCCAATACTGTGTTGTTTTACCCAGATGACCTTTTGATGGCTATTCCCCGAAGAGCAAAATTGATCTTCACGATCGCTTTTTTAACTTTGTCGGTGAGTCTTGCTGCCTATACCCTGGGCACAAATGAGCGTTCAGATGCATATCAGGCATAAATAAGGGTCAAAGAGTGTGTTCTCACTTTATTCAGTGTGTGCCATCGAGAACTTAATGGAAGCTTCAATTTCTGAGATACATCGATGTCTCATTATACATTTTCTATATGTGCAATCAAGATACGACGAAACCTGAATCCACCGTGTTGACTGTGTGCGCTTTGCGGTTACAGGTCGTCTTGACAACGTGAATCCTAAGCGTTCGGTTATTCATATAGAAATGGGCCAAGCACTTAGAAATTGGAACAAGAATCCACGCTCAGATAAGCTATCGAAAGTGAACAGTATTTCAAAAGGTACAGCGAGTCGTTTCTGCTGATTCCTAGGGAAAATAATAAAAAAAAGCAAAATATTATTACCAGTTTTGCCACATTTATACGATATTACATTATTTAATACAAGAACTTCAGCCACCCTGCCAACCATTGGCAAGCGAATGGAAGTGTCACGGAAAGCAAGTTTCGCGATTTCTCACCGTGAATATTTCAATTTCAGAGAGAAGATGACCAATTACTTGAAACCCAAAAACGTGTTCAGTTTCCAATGAAGTAGTGCACAGGACAACAAAACCGAAGTATAGCGTTATCATGACACAATATACCAACGCTTGTTTTGCCTTTAATGTCAACGATTTCATCCAAATGAAAATTAAAACACTTAAATTTGCCGATATTGTTATCGTATGACAACGGCCCATCTTGCCTATCGTTCGTATCTGTTCACAGAACAAGTCATCTCGTTTTCTCAATTGTCCTCTTTGGCAGAGTATGAGTACAGTGAGGACTCACTCATAGATACGAAGGTGATTTTATAAACTTAATCTGCCGATGGTGTCAACGGAGAAGTCAATAAGCGTGCGCTATTAAACAAATGTATAGCTTATAAGCTTATACAGTTGATGAGCGACTCAAAACTTGCACAGTGGTGTGTTGACACTGGAAAATCATTGAGGTAGTAATTCTTGCTACTATCTCCGTGGAATAACATAAATCTTGCTGAAAGAGTTACATTCTATCATGACAAGCGTCACAGTAGCATTTCCCCGTGACAAAACTTGCATTTTGGCAAGTGAAATTTACTCCCCGTTGCAAATGAGACTCTTAATATTCGCGCTCATTGATCCCACCGGTGTGTGAACATCGAGCACGAAGTCGCATGATAAGCAACGTATTTGGTGTGCATAGGATACTACTGTGAAAGCGAGTCGCTGCGCACAAAGGCAGAAAGGCAGCCATAGACGGCAACCCCGTTCCATTTTCCATTTAAGTAACTGTTTCATTTCTTTTTCAATCCCAAGCCGTTTAAATATATTAATAATAATAATCTATTGTTTAAAGACCACTACACACCTTGTCTCAGTGGTCTGTACATTACAGAAAATTACTGGTAGAAATAAAAACTTCGAAGAAAATACAAAATAACTCGAAGAAAAGCAATCGATATAAACAAGCAAGCTTAAAATCTTAAAAAAGATCCCCCCTAAAAACAGCAAAGACAGTATTTTTAAGACTCTCACTAAAAATGATATAAAATAAAAAAAAACATAAATTAGAGCGACCTCAAACAAAAAAAAAAATATATATATATATATATATATATATATATATATATATATATATATATATATATATATATATAATGCGCATTTATCATATGAACGCATAAAAGATGCGGGTATATGCCATATAAACACATCATAAAAGATGCGGCTATCTATCATGTAAAATACATAAAAGATGCTGGTTACTTACGGTGTTACAATATAATACAATTCTATTTTGTAAGTATGTCGCCATGTATATGTCGTCATTTTTAGATAATGTTTTCGAAATCTAGACTGAAAGGAAATACCAATGTTTTGGTCGTAGTTTTTTCTCATCTTCTTCCACAGCTCAGGCTACTTTGTAATCCTATGCGACATATCTCAAAAATGTATGCCAGGCTACCTACATCATACGTATGAGAACTTCACTCACGGGCAGTGAACCCTATGAGTGGCAATGTACAATAGCCGTAACGAAACTGACAATTCGTGTGACATGACTTGCATGCTGTTCAAAGAATTCTCGACAAATTATAGCGCTAACACTTTCTTTCACGTTCTGTAGGCGGGAAAGAATTTTTTTTTGGCCATTTTATCTCGAAATCTTGCGCATGACATCTTTTTGAATATAGTGGCTTCTTTTGCCGAATCTGCAGTAAAAGTTGCGGACAAAAATATTGAAAAGATTTTCTTACATTTCTTCTCTAATGTCGATGAAATTGCCTAGCACTTGGCTGCTAATGGTTAATCCATTGCCTTGACGCTACAAACGATAATTTTCTAACTTTATGTCATATTTTTCAAGCAAAATCTTTATTTTGTATTGGTAGTGGTAAAGTTGTAATGGTTTATTACAAATGACATATGAAAGTGATTTTCTACAATGGCAAAACCTTTCAAAGTTTAATTCTAATCCGCAATCGTATGTAAAGTATTTGAGCTGTATCAACCGGGGGGAACATGGTTTATTATTCGATACATAACATGAGTGAGACGTCATGAAAATGTTTACCATGTTTATTTACACAAACTTAATCATGTTATTGTAAATCGTGTGTATTTGATAGGTTGTATGCACGCAAAAATGGTATGGGCAGCTCCATATTAGGACAGAGATACATGCTGAAGGAGCAACACCGCGTAAACATACTATTGTAATGATGTGATTCCAGACAGCTTTGAGTCGCCATATCGTATTCTTGACTAATGGTAAGATACCATAGCAACCAAATTGAGATAACCCGCGCTCATCAGATTAGAAGATCAGTACATCGATTTTTTCCATCCCGTGAATTCAAGCACAAGGTGAACAAATACACAATTTAATTAATTATACCAGTTCTTCATCCTCATCTCCATTGTCAGTACCAATATTACTTTCAATCAAATTTATCAAGACGGTGTCGCAACATTAGAGGGATTGAGGGCATTTTAATCTTTACCATGGAGTGACGCCTATATGAAAGAAAATAATCGAAATTCTTGTGTGCAGCATGTTAATAGTTTCGAGTGGATCGGAACCTCGGGTCTCGATTTCATAAGTGACAAATTACGATCATTAGCCTGGAATACGCAACAGATGTGCGCGGCAATGACTCATGGTCGTTGATACACTTTCGAAATCCGAAAATGCTTAATACCGTCTAAAATCAGCAAAAGATTTATTATTAATTTATTAAAAATACCCCACACCAAATCATTACAACATCCATATGTCTAAATAGAGGTGACAAGTGATACGGCTATCGTGGAAGCCAAAAGACTTTGAATACACGAGAGCATTGCACAAATTATACAAATGTGTTGCTAAGTAATTAGACCGGCTTACTGAACCAAAGATGACACATATCAAAATAAAGATGATACTCTTTTTCAATGCTGGCAAATCATTATGGATAGAACTTGGCCAATTTCACTAACAAACATGACAAATACTCACATGTAGCTGAGGCGAATATTATTGGCAACCAAACGAGAAATTAAACCTTAACCCGATAAAACCAGTACGCAAGGAGACTGCTTGAAGAAATCCATACAAATGACCTGTTGATATAAACGTTTTGCTTTCGAAGAGAATCATAAAATATTTTCAAATTTTGTCTGTCAGGAGTTTTTGAGATGGTGTATACATTATGTTATGGCGATTCTTCATGCACGTTGTAAAGAACACGTTTTCCGTTTCCATTGACAAGTGATGCATTCTATGCAAAGGCAGGTTTACGAAGATTTTTTGCAATTATTGATCAAGTCAGTTTATGGTTATATTGATTACACGCAAGTTTCAATAGATCAAGCAACGCTAATTTCTTCGGAAACAAACGGTTCCTTTAATCTGGGTGATAAAGCCGTTACATCACAAGGACTCGACGCGACGAACTGTAGATCTGTCTCCCTTTGTCACCTCTGAATTACTATTGGTGCAATGTGCACATCCGAACGCAGACATGAAGGCTCGACGGAAGTTTGAACTAAGAGCGTTGTATATGAACGGATTAACGGCCGAGTTGATCTCCAGTAAGAACACTCCGATTTGATAGGTAAGAATCATCGAACAGGACATCGCTGCCATGCTCAGCCTCACAACTGCGACGACTGTCAACGGCGCTGTGCACACGAAATACACCAAGGCTGTGACCAGGCAGACGCTGACGATCTGCTTCTCACGTCCACGTACCGAACGCGAAGACCGCCTTACCTGTCTGATTATCAGAACGTAGAAAATTGATACAATCATCATCAGAATAAACACCAATACTGCGAACATGATATTATCAACTGTCTCCGCACTCTGACATCTGACCGTTGCATATATCGGCAGTATAGATGAAACAATCCATATTGTCAGCAAAATCCAGAAGACGAAGTGTTTCCTATGCACAAAACCGTTTCGATAAACTACGGGCTTGCAAAGAGCCAAATATCGCTCAAGACTCAACACAGTCACCGTGAACATAGACACATACTGACTAATGCGCGATGGCAATATAAGAATACACGGTATATACCTCAGAAAACAGTCTTCGCCATCCACAATTTTACATATCCACATGGAAAAGTGAGTAACGAGGTGAATTAAGTCGGCAATCGCTAGGTTTACAAGGTAGGCATTGGTCGTTGTTCTCATGGCTGGTACACGGACAACAACGAACATGAACGCCAGATTGCCAATTATACCAGAGGAGGTGATCGTCACCCCGGTCGCGTATGATTGCGAAGAGGACATAATTTCACATTCAACCACAGTTCCATTACTTGTCTGCATCCTTATGGTAGTGGAGACGGTGACAAGATCTTTTCTTCTCCCAGCCAACGTTTTCCCTCAAATCGCCAGTTGCTCCCGGGACACAGTCAAATACCTCGTGACTGCAACTGCTCGAGAACGGAAATGAATCGAGTGGTTCTAGTGTTGTGTAGTCGTTATGTTAGCATCGCCTTGCCTGAGTGGCATCATGCTGTAAACTTCCATGCGCCTAAAGGGTCCGTTTGATATTGTGATATCGGTAATGAGTAAGATATTCCGATGTAACAGTTACTTGTAACTTATGAAGATTGTGAAGCACTGAATCTAGCATTTAGTATTAAGTAACTTATAAGCGTCCCTTTCTGGTGAAAACCTGCCGAAAGAAACTAGCCTTTTGCATGTTAACATATTACTTGTGTGAAACGCCCCCAACCAAACGATCACCGGAACTCCCTCGCTTTCAGTTTCTTCTCGAATATTCTGCCTTTCAAAATAACGCCTCTCTTCTTATTTCATTATGAAGCTTCACGTGCAGACGCAAACTGTTCCCATTTTAAAGTGATAGCACCCGAACTTTTCACATCAATTTGTCTCGCGCCTGAGAAAAGAAATAATATTCAAAATGACAGGTGATTTTGTCAGTCAATATTTTCTCTCCGGTGTAAGTTTAACGATGCTTTTTTTAACGGTACAATTACTTACCAGAATATACTGACCACCTACTTTGGTCATTTAATAAAAAGGGAGTTCCATCCGATCGAATGGTTAGATGTATTTTAATGCAATGTATCGTAAAAAGGAAGATGAAAGTATCATATTTACTCTTCATTTTTCTCATCTTTTCTGCATACTGCTACTTGCAACATATGCACTTGGAACGGATAAATAATGTGCTTAATATCGCTTGTCCTCTGCTCGATAATTTACAACATACGATGTTTTTCAATCAAACGACGAGGTCATCACCCACACAAGCAAAAGCTAAATTGCCCATGCTAATCCTAGCGTATGTCTAAATATGTACAAACAACAAATGCATGCAAATACGTCACGAAAAATGTCGACGCACATTAAACCAAACCTTTAGGCAAAAAGAAAAAAGTTGTTAACTCCACGAACAAAATCATCATGAGATTAGACCTCGTTTGCAGCCGCGTTGCGCGTGATGTAATATTTGTATCTAGCTGATCTTTGTAAAACTAGCAACAACCAGCCTAAACTGATCTTGATAGTAATAGTCACAACCACTTTTTGATAAAAAAACTTGCTGAGTGCAGTAAAAATCAAAATATACGATTGTTGGTAATGCCTATAAGTTAATGTCGGAAGGTTTGATGAGCTTCGGCTGATCGTTTAGTGATTACTTAGACCTGATAAAGGTAGCACATATTTTCTTTAAACTATTGAGTTTTTCTGGTCACAGCCTAAAGCAAAGATCATGCTGCGAATGAGAAGCACTGTAAATACTATACCCTGCAGCAATTCACGTTTTTCAGATCTTTCGCGGGCTACCGTGTCAGTTAGAAAGGTTAAATACGTCCCTCTTTGCATGTATACCTGTATGCATGCAATGTGATAAGAATGGTTGCTATAGAAACATCACGATGGGGAAATTATTGGTGAAATTACAGTGTATCTTTTATCTATCGGGGGAAAATTAAGCTTCAAATTCCTTGCTATATACTTCTTCCTTGGTACTTAGATATAGGTAAACCATTATCGAAAATCACACACCGTCCAATTGGGGTAACATAATAACTACACGATCTTCATTTCATTCATGGTCCCCATCCAGGCATGATGTTGATATGGACATAACTGAAATCTAGGATTAATGTAAACATCAACGTTATCATAATTGACCTAGATATGCTTACAAGTCAGATGTTATGCGCTCGGGAGTCTTATTATATTGGCTTCTGGAAAAGAAGATGATTGAAAAAAAAAGAATAAATGGACTCCTGAATAGCTGTCAAATTTTGTCGAATGCAGATGTTGAAGCCTAAAACGTTATCATAATTGAGCTATTTACGCTTACAAGTCAAATGCTACGCTGTACGCGAGTCTTATCATATCGGGCTCGGGAAAAGAAAATGATAAAAAGAAACGATAAATAGACTGCAGAACAGCTGTCAAGAATTTGTCAAATGCAGGTAATTGAACACTGTAGAGAAAACTTACTTATGCTATTTGGACCCGAACGCGTCTGAGGGGATTGCAAGACAGGATCAAGGATACAGACTCACATCTTTTAAATATCACTTGTGGTGTTCCACAAGGTTCCATTCTAGGACCAATATTGTTTTTGTTGTACATTAATGATATTCCTAAGTCTTCCAGTTATTTCAATTTTAGACTCTATGCAGACGACTCGAATCTGTTTCGTACAATTCAGTCAAACCAAGGAAATGTTTCCCTCGGTCAAGCGAATATAGAGTTTGAAAATGTGACTGAATGGTGTATGTTAACAAGCTGACGATCAATATTGACAAAACAAATTACATGGTGATTAGCAGTAGACACAATCGTAAAATGGTCCAAGATCATATAAGTGTGAATAACCAGCGAGTGAAAGAAACAGACAGTTCATCTTTTGTAGGGACCTGCCTTGATAGCAGTCTTTTATGAAAGCAACACATTCTTAAAATCAGAAAAAAGATATGTCAATATGTTGGAATTTTGTACAGGTTACATGCTATTTTACCATGTTCAATACTTATCATGCTATATAATACTTTAGTCTTACCTCATATCTCATATGGGCTTTAGGTTTTGGGTAGTGCGTACAGGACTTACTCAGTGGATATCTTCTTGGTGCAAAAAAGAATTGTTCGTGCCATGACAGGTAGTAAGTTTGATGCGCACACAGTACCACTGTTCAAGAAATTAGGCATCCTTGATATCTTCAAACAGTACGATTATCAAGTTGGCATTTTTGTACATGACACACTGTGTAACAGGCTACCATCTCTATTCAGTAACTATTTCACTTATGTAAATCACGGCTATCAAACAAAATGTAAAGCTAAAGGAGATCTTCATGTACCGAATTATGATAGTAGCATTGGTCAGTCTTCAATCATAATTGCTGGGGCGAAACTTTGGAATACTTTACCCAACACTTCACGTGATATTCAAGGGAGAAACAAATTTAAAAAAGTATACAGAAAATTTCTTTAACAGAAAGACTCTAATTTGTAAGACGAATATATTATTATTTATTCTGATAGCTTTTGTTTTAGTTAGACACGGACTGTCTCGTTTCGACTTTCCTGAGTTGTGTGTGGCCTTACTTGAGAACGGTTTTTTGTTATGCAAATATTTGAATTCTTCTCTTCACACTCCATTTGATGTATTTGTTTATTGTTAACTGCAGCTGTCAAATTCTTCTATGTTAATAAACTAGTGTTCTGATTGGCTAAACTAGATTAGTCCGTTTTGGAATATTTTCTAGCCTTTCACCTAGTTATAAAAACACTGTTTGATTGTATACAATCAAAACACACATTTGTTTGAGTTGTGATCATACCTTTTCTAGGTGAAATAAATCATATATATATATATGTCTATACATACGAAATACTAATCTGTTCTGTCCTCGTAGTAAATGGTGCAGAACAATGAAACTTATGAAGCAGACATTACCAACATGACCCAATCAATTTTAAGTTCAAGTTTCGTACAATGAAGGTTACTTTTTCGTATTCGGATAGAGATAATCAACGAGGGAAAACATAATTCTAAAGAACCATTCGAAAATTGTAAGTGAAGTACATTAGCATCGATCAAACAGCATACTAGTATCCTTAAAACGTGAAGCTAAGTGTCCTGATGGGAATTGCTTTTTCTTTGGTACCCGTAGTACGGTATCGATATATGAATCGGTAAAGGATGTGTTCATGCGCGGAAAGTGAAGTTTCTATGGCGTGTCTAAAACCTCTGTTCACATGTGCATAGTACCTTAAGAAAACCTCACATTGATAAATAAAGCATTATCTAAAAAGCATTACAATTGATCAAAAGGTATACCGAGAAACAAGGCATCAAGAGAATCGATTATGACAAAACCAGGAGACAAATGATATATAGGAATAATATTAAGGGAAAAAGTATAGGGTGTAGTTGATCAACACAGTGTGTTTCGGCAAGAGAGATGACCATGATTTTAGATTTTATTCCACCTGCAAGAAGGGTATGTTTTATTCCACCTGCAAGTAGGGTCTGGCGATAGCAAAATCTCTCCTTAACTTGCAAAACTGTAAAATGATGTCACTTAATCTTGAATCTTTGTTAACGATAACGACAAACCGAACTCAAAAACTTACGGTATTAACCCGATTCCTTTGGCGAAACTCGTTAGATCGTCCCCACAATTTTATGGGGTCCGACCCAACTGTAGGAATTGTCTTCGTTCTTACAGTCAAAACGTAATAGGTTTATCAATATGTGTTACTAAGGCACCATCGACTAGAAGTAGTCCACGGTTAATCATCTCATATTGAAAACATCACAAAATTTCTAAAACAACCAATGGTTAACATGAAACGCAGGGACACTACACATGCAAAGAATGGTTATTTATTCTAAGTGGACAATTCGTAAGGGGCGTTGACGATATGGCACCGTTGTTAGAGCGTCTCAGATATTCAACTGCCAAGGAGTAATATTTCCTTCTGCAGATAAAAACGTACTTTTTAAGAGTATTAATCAGCTGAAACCTACTTTGTTATAATCTTCTAATCTTTCAATTTGCACGGTTTTTTTGAAATAAAGTAATTCATATAAATTACAAATCTACCCCATTCACGTTGGTAGCATAACAATCAGATCAATTGGTAGGCTAGCATAGGTAAATGGTGAACATAACCCATAAAAGGCTCATAAAGATGACAAAGTAATATAATGAAATGTATCCAGTACACCGAGGTTCTTTTCTATCAATGGAGGCCACATAAGACTATTGTATGAAACGATATCTACCTTATACACATGGGACGTAGTCTACGCGTACTTTCTATTCAGAAAAGATTAAAAACCGGATGCCTCATCAAGGATTATAGCTATAAACTACGATTCAATGAAATGCTTGAATACATACCCGATGAATAATTGAACTGAAAGATACAATTCTGAAATAAACCAGTACATTCTCCCTCCTCATAAACTTTCCACGACAATAAATTTCTATATGTGACAAATTGTATCCTGCGGGATTTTAGTCTGATAAAACCATGGATGAGTAGTTATTAATCTCCTTTTTGTCATTTTGTTTGTGCGCTTGATGGAAATTGAACCAGGGATATTGTATAGTTTTTACATACACATACACTTGAATAGGTATCTACATGCATATTGCGGCAAGGCTACATTCTAAATTGAGAAATGTTTAGGTCTGAGTGGAATATAAACACTGATTACAGATGTCGTGTTTTATTGAGGTCAAGAACTAATAAAGAGGAACAGTTATTACTATGGTAAAGTATATAATAAATTGAATGGAACAAGCAAAGACTTTGTGAACGAAATATCATGGGCATTAAAAGTGATAAACAGGATATTTTATAGGGTAGATGAACAGGGTTTGATTTAGGTTGGGTCTATTGGGTCTTTGGGACAATGATCGTAACAATATCTCATGTTTATTTTTACAACAATAAAAATAGAAATGATAATTGCTTGTTTCATATCGCCCATAGGTATGTTTTAGATGAACGATCTAACATTTGCAAACAATAGCCTTTTAGGAAATTTCTCTTAAAAGAAATACATTTAGAATAGCGGTTAAAAAGATCTTTTCACCATTTACACACTTATGATATCTTCGACTGGCAAAGGAAAGCTTGAACTGATGAATGGCCTGCGGCATTATTTGAAGGCACGGGAAACTGTTTCTTTTAACACAACGTAGGACTTACTTTATTTAGACAAAGACAGAATAGCTTTATCAAGCTCAGATTTGCAAGCTAAATCAGTCACGACATCTAGCAAAGACTTAACTGCAAGCTCAGAAACAATCTCCCCACTATATCTTTACGGCCCTGATACGGCTTTTGCGGACCGAAGTCGTACGGTGGAAGGGCCCGAGCGTGCGAGGGCCCGTACGCCGTCGACCAGGTGATACATAAAACAATGCATGGATGTGAGGGCGCTTTCTCCCATAGCTGTACACAGGCACGTGAATATAGGTATATATATATATATATATATATATATATATATATATATATATATATATATATATATATATATATATATATATATATATATATATATATATATATATATACTGACGTGACAGCCATATTGGATTTTTGCATAATTATGCCAAGAAGCAGTAGTCACGCCACCGAATCGAAAGTGAGATACAACTCCACAACTTACCCAAAAACAAGACTTGGCTCTACATCTAGGTCAAACAGACTAGAGTCTAACAAAGCTGAAGATACATGGATATGCGACGTTTGCAAAGAAAATTTTATGAACGATGACGACGAAATTGTCCGATGTGAGAACTGCTCGAAGTTTTACTGCCGCTCATGTTTGACTTTATCATCAGAATAATATGAAAAACCCAGCTTTACACTGGTTTTGTAATCGCTGTGAAGAAAAAGTAATGAAAAATATTAGACTGGATAGTGAAATTAAAGCGATATGTTCGGCGTTTTTGAAGTCGTGTATGTGTAGAGACAAAAGTTGACGAAGACGGAGTAAGAAGGGTAGTGGAAGAATTTATAGAGAAACAGGGAAGCCTAAAGATAGACAATTTAGGGGAGTCAGTACACAAGAAAGTCAAGGAGATACGTGAAAGCTCAGATAGAGAGAAGAACATGATAATTTACGGAGTAACTGAGCAAACCAATCCAGCTCAACTAGCAAGAAAACAAGCTGATACTGCTATTGTGAATGACCTAGCCGATCTTACTAAACGGACAGATCACACATAATCAACGTGGTCAGATTAGGAAAGAAAGAGACGTCAAATGAGCGAAGACCTAGACCACTGAAAGTTGCCATGGCAGATGTGAATGCTAAGGAAAAATTCATGAAATGCCTTCCTAAACTTCGAGATGTACCAGATATTAATCCACTCAAGAAGGTATCTGTATCCATGATATGACATTAGAAGAAACTTTACTTTGAAACCAAGGAATAGAATGAAACGTCATCGGGGAATACCGATACCCGGTAAGAGGACCAGTATGGGAAAGGAAGCTAGTGAAGGTCAAAGGAACAGAATAAAGGACAACTTTACACCTGAAACTGTAAATACAATTGTAAATAATAATTTTCAAGCTGAAGCCTTATATTGTATATACACCAATGCTGACAGTGTTGTGAATAAGTTGGATGAACTGAAGCAGTGCTACTACCATTGAAAATACAGAGAACTCATCACCAGATATCATAGCCATCTATGACGTTTTACCAAAAAATCTGAGATACCAAGTTTCTCTAGCTAAATTAAGTATCGATGGTTATGACCTGTTTCCAACAGACTTTCCAGGAAGTGCACTAAGAGGTATCCTGATTTACGTTAAAAAGAAGTTGGCAGGAGAACAAGTGGAGATAGTCTCAGAATTTAAAGAGAGTGTCTGGATAAAGATCGATCTTCATGGAAGAGACACTTTGCTTATTGGATGTATATATAGAAGCCCATCAACAGATAATCACAGCCATCTTCGTGCTCTGCTGAAGTCTGTGACTGAAGGCAGAATGAACTTTTCACACTTGTTAATTTTGGGTGATTTCAACTATCCAGACATCAGTTGGTCAACGTGGTTGGCAAAACACAGAAACAGTACAGAGTTTCTAGAATGTCTCCGAGACTGTTATTTATACCAATTGATCAGCAAACCCACTGGGACCAGAACGAACTCAGAACCATCTATTTTGGACCTGGTTTTAGTAAATGATGACAACTACATTTCTGTTATTGACTACTATAGCCCGCTAGGCTCTAGTGACCACTGTATCTTGGGAATCGAATTGAACTGCTACACTGATCAACACTTCGAACCTAGGGTACGATATATACCACAAAGCAGATTATGCAGAACTACTTAAAGAACTATCAATAAATTGGGAGGACCTATTGCAGTAAAAAGATACAGAAGATTCTTATTACCTGTTCATGAATAGACTTAATGTAGCTATCAAGAAGTGTGTATCAGTGAAAAAACAAAATAACCACAAGGGAAAGACACCACTTAACCAAAAGACTGTCCAGTGCATCAGAAGAAAGCACAGATTATGGAGAGGATATCTAGAATCAAGAGATCCAGCCAAATATCGAGAATACTGTAAGAGTAGAAACAGATTGAAGAATATTATCAAAAACGATAGAAAGGCAAGAGAGCTTGATATTGCAGAATCGGCTAAAACAAACAGTAAACACTTTTGGCGATATGTACACTCTAAGAGGAAAGTCAAGACAAATATTGCAGAACTACATGTAACCGAAGAAGGTGAAACAGTTTTGGGAAGCAGTGATGCAGAAAAGGCAGCGATACCGGCAAAGTTTTTCTGTAGTGTATACACAATAGAGTCCGATACTGAGAGTAGTTTACCCATCCTTGAGAAAAAATATGATGGTGAACAATCTAGTGACAGTCTGTTTACTGCAAAGGAAGTTAGAGACCTACTACTGAATTTGGATGTTTCAAAGTCACCTGGACCTGATAATATTCATCCAAAAGTGCTACGAGAATTACCTTATATTATTGAAACTCCACTTTGCATCATTTTCAACAAGTCCCTTTTATCTGGAGTTATACCGAAAACCTGGAAAGAAGGTCAGATCTCGGCCATCTTCAAAAAGGGATGTAAACATTCCCCATCAAACTATAGACCAGTGAGTTTGACTAGCATAATTTACAAATTAATGGAAAAGTTAATACGTCGTCGAATAGTGTCACACATGAGCAGAAATAATTTATTTAGCAACCAACAATTTGGATTTATTGGAGGAAGATCCACAACACTTCAATTGATCAATGCGATTGACCACTGGACAACCATTTCGGATGACGGTGGGGAGATAACAGCGGCATATATGGACTTTATGAAAGCCTTCGATAAAGTACCCCACAAGCGTCTCATTATCAAAATTTTGTAGTATGGAATAAGTCAACTAACATGTAATTGGATCCAGGAATTCCTGAAAGATCGTACACAAAGAGTCTGTGTTTATGGAAATTATTCACAATGGCATGCCGTTATATGTGGGATTCCCCAAGGATCAGTGTTGGGGCCTGTCTTATGTGTGTTATTTGTAAATGATTTGCCTGATTGTGTTAATTCAAATGTTTACTTGTTTGCGGATGACACGAAAATCTACAAGGAAATCAAGTGCGACTCAGATGCAGATGTTCTTCAAAGTGACCTGAACAGTCTTGTTCAATGGAGCAACAAGTGGTTCTTAAAGTTTCACCCTGAGGAAGTCTGTCCAGAGCAAAACCTACACTATGCACAGGAGCGACGGAACTGAAGCTGAATTAGAGATTGTCAGAACAGAGAAGGATATAGGAGTAACTGTTGACAGCAATTTAGAATTCGAGGATCATATCCAGACTCAAGTGAATAAAGCTAACAGAATAGTTGGTCTAATAAGAAGAGCATTCAATTATCTGGATAAACGCACTTTCAAACTCCTATTCATAGCATTAGTCAGACCAATTTTTGAATACAGTTCCAGTGTTTGGAACCCATATAAGAAAAAAGACATAGATTGCATAGAAAATGTTCAGCGAAGAGAGACGAAGATGCTCCCAGGTTTACAAAATATGATATACGAAGATCGTCTGAGAATGTTACAATTGCCAACACATAGATTTCGACGTCTACGCGGCGATCTCATCGAGATGTTTAAAATCATGGGCGGATTTTATGACAGACGGGTCACGGGGAACTTATTTCAACGTGCTGTATACCTACAAACCAGAGGTCACTCATACAAGGTGGATAAAAAACTATGTCGACTTGAGCTTAGAAGAAACTACTTCACATCGAGGATTACACACATTTGGAACAATCTTCCAGAGCCAGTAGTCACTGCTACATCAATCAATATGTTTAAAAATCGCTTGGACAGTTACCTAAAGAATCAACCAATGAAATACAACTACACTGAATAGTATATTATCAGTACCAGACCGGACAAGTCTACTCTACCTGATATTCCAGAGCTGAACATAGAGGCACTAGGGAGCCTGCGTTCAGAATCAACATAACATAACAACATAACATAACATGATAAAAGACAGTCTTTACCTTGCAAACAATGGTCTTCGACCCCTTCAGAACGATATTCTCCTACTTTTTCCATGTCATTTTATTCTTCAGATTTATTTTATTGTGTCCATAAAGCATGGGGTGAGATTGATATCAAAAGCGGTTATCAGATGTTTTCTATATGTTTAAAGGGTCTACGAACATACTCGTATTAGATCAACAGACCTAATTACATATTCAGATATTTCCGGTAACTCCAAAACATTTCACGCGTATCTATCGTTTTCAATGATTTAGCTGTTTTAGGGTCAAATATGGACTGTAGACATTCAATGAATTGTTCATTGAATTTTGACTTTGAACCTTACTTTTTCCAGGATGATCTATCGACCTGTAACAGGTAGCAAGCTGATGAGTTGGACGTCCTCACTACTCCCTCAACTGTGTTATCTGTACAACGAAACTTAAATTGTACAGCAACCATCCCTCATGCAACTCATTACAATGCATCAAAACAAAAGAAAATGGACTCCGATAGTCATGATTAAACAACATATATGCTATGTTGTAGAGTATTAACCTGTAAATGTTGGAATATTGATATTATTAATTGATAGTATTATTTTGTCAGATTGTGATCCATTAATATATTTCCGAATTCAAAAATCTCGTCTCTTCTAAATATATAACCCATTCTTCTTATCAGATAAACATATTAACTATTTAAGCTTTGGTCTGTAAGGTTTTATGCAGCGTTGGTACAGGGCATTAAATGTAATCAAATACGATTTTACAACTGTCGGTCCGAATAAAAAAGGGACATGATGTAATGATAAAAATATTCATTGTGAAATTTCAATGAATATCAACTTCAGCTTTAAGACATTGTTCAGTTAGCCTTAAATATATATGAGAAATGTGTCTGGTAAGTATTTATGGGTAGGACAAGGTGTACGAGAGATCCAGAGGAGGCCGCAGTTCCTTCTTTAGGCACTGCCTTACATCTCTACTCACACAACATTAGTTTATAAGTCATGAATATTTCTTTATTTATGTTCTAACTTATCAGTCTAGTTACTTTCTTGTTACCTTGCCCTCCAACTAATCGAGATTTTGAGATTTTTGTACTGTAATAAAGCTTCAACTTAAAGTGGCTTTAGGAACTGACTTGACTAGTATTTGCTATTTTCCGTTTCCGTTTACTCTTTATCACAGCACAGATGTATATTTATTTGTTATAATTGGGTAATAAAGATGATGAGGATGATGATGATGTTGATGATGACCATGTTCCCGTCAAAGCTTCTTGAAGAAAACAAATTTCTGTGGCTCGTTGCTCGGGTGGCGTTCATTTTGATGTTAGATATTCCCCACTTAGGAAAAGGGGAAATTGATAGCAGCAAACCTATTGACTCGACCATACTCAAATTACCGACTAGAGATGTTTGTCAATAAATAATCCTATCCTTTTGCATGTAAATGTCCACTGCGGGATACCTGATGCGAAGATGAATAGCACAAGAGTGAAATACCCGTAATTACCAACATGTGTACACATGGAGGCCTATCCCTTCATCAAAGAATGAATTCAACACGTAGCATAGCTGCACCCTTTGATTTACAATGTTGCCATCAGTAATGTTTGAGATTGGTAACCATGGATATTGTCAATAATCAGACATCAAACTATGAATATCAATTTTGTGTAAACAAGGATCATGCTTCAGCGCAATTTACTTGGATGTGTCAAAATATATTTTTCCAAATGTAGAACTGTCGTTTAATGTGTACAATACTGGGCAAACCGCAAAGATACAAGGAAATACTGTGTAACAGATACAGATACGGTATAGATGCTGTGCAATACTTTCCAGCATATCATGTGTATTGAAATTGAACTCAAAATATCATATTATTATTACGGCATAGTTGTCTTGTGTGTGTTTGTACTGAAAAGTCCCTTCGGACTTATTTACGCGAGCATTTCCAAGTATTTACCAACAAATTTGAAATTGAAAATGGTACGATGAAATTCGACAAGTTTTTAATGTTATGATATTGTAGTAGAATTATTAAGGGGAGAAAGTGACGGTCTGTGGTATCTTCTGCTACCATCAATTGATGCAACAATTATTGATCATAATGGTGATGACTTGGTGTGAGATACAGATCTGCAGAGTTTTGTAAGTCCCCGCGGACGAAGTCCGGCGGGGACTTATAGATTGGGTCCCGTCCGTCCGTCCGTCCGTCCGGAGCCGTTTCTCAGACACTGCTGAACCAATTTTGTTCAAACTTGGCATAAAGGCATAGCACTATCACCTACAGATGCACATTGATTTATTTTGCGATACGATTCAATATGGCCGCAAGGTGGCCATGTTTTTGCGATTTTTCATGTCTTTGAAACATAACTCAAACATCCTTGATCTTATTCTGTTCAAACTTGGCACAAAGGCATAACACTATGGCCTACATATGCATGTCGAATTATATTGCGATACAATCCAATATGGGCGTGAGGCGGCCATTTTGTTTGCGATTTTTCGTGTCTTTGAACCATAACTCAAACATCCTTGAACCGATTTTGTTCAAACATGGCACAAAGGCAAAGCACTATGGCATACATATGCATGTATCAATTAACCTTGCGATAGGAGCCAATATGGCTGCAGAACTGCCATTTTGTTGGAATTTTGCATGTCTTTGAAGCTTAATTCAAAGGTCATTACACCGATTTTGTCCAAACTTGGCACAAAGATCATGCACTATGGCATACATATACATGTCAATGTACTTCGTGACATGTTCCAATATGGTTGCCAGATTGTCATTTTTCCCCAATATCGCTGCCAGATGGTCATTTTTGGATTTCTTCATGTCTTTGAGGCTTAATCATATGCAAATATTCCTTATCCAATGTTGTTGAGACTTGGTACAAAGATAAAGTACTATGGCATACATATGCATGTCTACTAATTTTGTGCTATGATCCATATGGTCAATAGACAGCCATTTGATTTCAATATTGGTGTGATTTTTTATGTCTTTGAAACATAAACATAGGTCACTGTCCTTCGATGGACTGATTTTTTTTTAAACGTGATATGGTTGCATTCTTGTGCACATTAATTTGTTTCATTATATGATCCATAATGACTGATTACAACAACATACCCGATCCCATGCCATTTCGAAAATTCCACCAAACCATGTGTATAGTATGTGCCATCATGACACGAGAGGCAGTGAGGGCATCGTTATGTGTGATGTAATCAAAAGTTCCTTCAATGGTCATTACCGGCAGAGATGGGTCAATTTTATTGAACGTTCCTCAGATTACTTTATTATGCAAGTCACAGGCCTGATGCACCCGTTGCATCAATGTCATTCCACAGCTACATAAACCACCGCTACCTAGACACCAAAGATTATAACAAAATGGACAAGCGGGGACTGTGTCATCAACGATGACTTGTTTTACATAAACCAGATTTTGCGCCATAATTGCAGTTATAAGCTCTGCCTCAAATCAAAATTAAATGGCTAGTTTTTGTCACAAATCTTTTTTAGCATTGTCCGACCGATATAAGACCAAAGCAAATTTAAAATATGCAAACATGCGGCTTCAATAATGATTAATTTGAGTTCACACTGTATGTAATTGAGTTCTCGAATTATAAAATTGCCACAGTTATTTTCAAAAATTGCTGATTTTATCTCTTTAGTTAAATCATAAATTCAGAATCACATTAGAAGCATGGTTCCGAAATGTCTCCCAAGTATTTTGAATACATCCGGTGTGTATGTCCCAACATTGTAGTCGTTGCCCACTCGCCTATTATTTGATGGAACATAATTTTCTTAGAGAGGCTATGTCGTGACGCAGAATCTTACAGACAATATAATCATGTCTCGTTTGACCGCGAAGAGTCTAGCAAGACCTCAAATGATTCTAACAAACATTCGCTTTTTACAGACTCTTAGGCTGAACACAGATCAGGCGGTCAAATGATGAAGCCGTTTGTAAGTACGTCTGTACAGCCATTGACACGGTGGGTACGAGAAAGTGTCAAGCAGAAGAGGAAAAAATCTCACCTTAAGGGTTCTCTCAAAATTTATTGATTTGTATTTTCTTCCGTAATGGATTTCACTTTTTAATACCGATTAAGTTCACGACCGCCTCAAAGATCCTTTAGTACAAATAATCCACAGATGAAGACATTAACTTTCGACGCGCGTATTGCACCCAAGGTTAATATGTGAGTAGAATTCACAAATCTATTTTATGTGCCCTTGCGTGTAAACTTTACACACGCTAATCATATAAATGACACGGAATGCCTAGTGATGTATTTTATGCTTTTAGGGCGCTATAATCCTGGTTAAACCACTTTCACATGAACGTCCTTACATTACAACATGAATTTAAAGATTTTAACTCGGCAACGAAACTGTATTTTCGCTGGGCTATCCTTTCGATCATCATTTGTGAAATTGATATTGTGATAACAGAAAGCTTTTTTCCTTGATTATGCTTTATTGGACTACGGGTTTCCCTATACAGGATAATCGCGCTTCCAGTGTATATTCCACAAATCTAAAGCCTCATTGCTAAGGCAGATCAGAGACATGTTAACGTTGCGCTCCTGGATACATTTAAGGCACTGAATGTCAATAGTATTCACATCTACAGAAGAATAGCGCATGCAATATTCTATTCATTAGTATAAGACGTTAGGGAAACGTGATACAAACAAATTGACCCTTTAAAGTCCATGGAGACCGAGTCTATATGATATGAAGGTGTGATAGCTTAGCTAGACATCTATATTTAACATTGAGATTTGAAAGATCAGGGGTTAAGCTTATCGTAGAGTAAGGAGGAAGCAAGGGTCCATATGTCCAAACAGTATTTTTCTCTTTCGCAAATATTGTCGACACCCTCATACTAACCTCACCTACACCTCAGAGCTCAAGCTTACAGCGTCCCGTCTAGTCTCAAATTGTTAAATATGGGTTCTTGCATTGATGACGCCAAGGGATATGCTGAAGGGAAGAGTCATTAGCCAATACTTTAAGGGTCACTAATGGATGGCAATAAAGCCGTCTGCGAAAACAGCATTGATCTGTAGAGACAGATCTACGCACTGAGACAGGTTTTTTGCTGTTTTTTCCCATATCTATGTCGCTATTAATCTGAACGGATAGTCTCTACCATACTGTTGGGGTAACCTTCGTCACCCCAACAATAAGCATGGTGTATCTTTTACGTGCAAGGTTAAAATGCTTGCGAGCAGTGTAATGTAAATAAGCCGCCATCATAAATTATGGCGACCGTAAGTGGCTTCCTGACCCCACGCTGACCAGTCTCTCTGCCCTAACTGATGAGGCGAGATAGCTATCTTGGATTTGGTGTAAAGGGTGAGTCCTACCACAAACAGGGCATTTTGTTACAATAGTAAACTAACAATCTATGCCTATCTCGAAGTTCAAGCACTTGAGATCTGTGAATATGATAAACATCGATATTGCTACATGCTCTTTCATTTCAAGACGTCTATCAGAGTAAACAATATAATTTATTCAAATCTGGCTTTTACAATCGAATTCAGTGATGCCACATTTTTGTTCGCAAAGTTACTTATCTGTGTAATTCCTATAGTTCCGCCAGTTTTCCACTCATCAATTTTACACTTTTTAATGAAACCGCTTTTGCATGTTAACGCAGTGAACAAAACCTACGATACAAGTTCTGTGTGTGCTTTCATAAATGAATGTTGACGACAGCATCTGAAGATGAACGTCTGGTGATAGGGAATGTTATTAAAACGCGATCTTTACTGTTGACCCTAGCAACAATCTCTCAGTATGGACAATGGATTCTCGAACATCAATCACTGTCTAAAATACCGACCGTAATCCGCGGGCTGTTATGAGATAGCATATCATTTCCCGTGTTCAGGCAAGTGCAGATGAATTTGAAAACACAGCATTCCTTGCGAATTGTGTGCCGTTTATCTGATTAGAATGTATCTTGCAATCTACTTGATGAAGAGTGTAACTCGCAGTGCATCCTGATGGACGGGTTTCTTGTCTCATGATTCTAGATGGATACTTTAGAAATCGATCCACATAATGCTGAAAATATACTGCTCACGACAAATTATTCGACGGTAAATGTCTACCATGTTGTTTTGATCGGTAAAATTGTCAAATCAACACAATTATGTGCTCTAGAATTTCTTACTAACTAGAATTAATTATTAATCAATTAATTATTTAATTAATTACCCATATTTACTTACCTACCTCGTTACTCACTTACTTACTCACTGATTTGCTCATAGTCACTTACTAAATTCATTACCTTCTTACCTGTCTACTTACTTACTCTCACTCACTCACTCTCGTTTGCTAGCTAATTCACTTGCTCACTTGCTTGTCTTTACTTACTAATATATAGATATTTGTTTATGCGCACGCAATTTTCTACGAGGCGAAAGATATCTAAAGATGTACAAACAGAGAATGACATTGCCTTTGTCGATTTGCCTTATATCGATCGTTGGCGCAGTCAGAGACAGTTGATGACATCATTGAGTTAATTATGCCGAGAGTCAACAACAACTGGTTTTGAGTGTTACAGAGTTAAACTCCGTACCCTCCAGAAGAGGAGTTATCAGTGACTGCGTACTTTCAGAATTCAGCGTATGCCAGTTTCCCCCAACTGAAGAACATAATCTGTTCTGAATCCGGGGACAAAAGACATCTCCTCCAGTCACTAGGAAGTTAATTGAAATTTCAAATCCGATACACAGAAAGAATAGAAAAATCAGCTTGAGCTGGCATGCTAACATGAAACTGTATTTTCTCCCCATAGCAGGTATTCACTACTAATACAACAACAGGGAGCTCAGACGCTCTACTTATTTGTCCTCGATTGTACATTGTAGATTTTCATTGACTTGTATTTCAAATTACGAGGATTTCGCGACCAAACTATTTCGTCCTTGTTTATGATTTGAATGTAGCTGTCGCTTCCTAGGTGGCCAGAATTCAAAGTATAACTGTGGCGACAAGACTGAATAGTATAGCCGTTGTTCTTTACGCGTTCGGAAAGAAATGAAAGAACACAACATTACTTGGCTTCCTCAAAGGTGCCTCTGTGTGTGACAACAACTTTTGGCAACATTAAACGGGATGGAGGTATTATGGCACAGCTGAAGTTACAATCAACATTTTCATCAAAGTCTAAAAAGTATATGAAGGATATTCCTTTCGCTCGTAATCGCTGGTAATTATCAGAAAATAGTTCCAATCTTGTCAAAAGTACAACTGAGGACTAGGATAAATAGAATTTTCGAAGCACAAAAGAGTACAGTGAAACTTATAGACAAGAGGGACCTGCACGAAAATCAAGATATTTATATATCCTATGGATGATATCTGTGATGTTTCCAAAAACGAACTATTTTTTTATCAAAGTACTCCTGATCACAGCTGTTAGACTGTAAAAACCGCCTAATGTGCCACTGTGTTGAACTTACTTGGGCACAAAATCAGTAGGTCAACACCTAGCCATATACTAATAACCTTCCGTCACGTCTTTAGCATAACGCGAGATGTTGACCATCTGATTTAACCCCCTAACGGGGTCAACAAGGTAGGTCATTAGGCAGTATTTATCGAACCACAACATCATGTGTGTGGTCACGTGAACAAAGGTTGCAATGTAAGTGTCAATCAGCGTCCTTTTATCTTGTGCCAAGTAAAGGGAGAAGAGACCGTTTATACCACAGAAAATTTTTCTTTGTTGGCAATATCAAAGATATCGATATCATCAACTGATTACGAAAAATTCGTACTTCTCCCGGTGGTTCTGATGAAAAACACTGAGATAAACGACTTTCAAATCTCCGAGGCGCTGATAAGGAAGTTTGTGACCAATCCTTCAGTCCGTAAAGAGTGCTTTGGTGGAGAGTGGGAAGAATAGAATACAGATAAGAGTTGTCATTTCCCGTATAAAACGCAGGATAACCACAGGATAACCACTCTGTTTGCATTTCTAAATAAGAAACACACTGTGACCTTTCTCGTGATTGCGGTATAGTGCAAGCAAACAGTTGCACTTTCACATTCGGGCGCGTATTACCATAACTACCGATAACTGAAAATTTTAATTTGTTTTCGTTTGACTAGCCTCTGCCATGGGCTACAGTTGATTGGATTGTTCAGCCGCTGAGCGTAATTACTTGTCTGCTTGACATCAATGACACTGTTTCTACATAACCTGCCTACAACTCTGCGATACTGAGTATCCCTGTCATTTAGGTATTATTCTTATTTTCTAGAGTGGGGGATGACCTTTTCATTTTTTTTTTCTTATTTGCGTAGGCAGAATAAATCATACCACCCTGGAAAATTAAGCGTGAATTATTAAAGATATCTGTGAGTGTTGTTTTCAAAAGACTTGTACCGTCAAACTATATTTTGCATCTGCTTTTCTGTTTGATCATGAGTATGGTGACGTTTCCCTTATTTCTAATTTTGATCGACCTTTTTGAAGAAGAATGGCTGTAACTCGGATGATACCACTTTTTTGTGCTTTTAGTAATTAGATATTCCGTCAAACGTGTTGAGTAACAAAGTAATTGCCGTAAACACGATTGGAATTAATTTGGGATAATTGGATGGTGAAGTAATTTCGATTTTTTGAGAAATATGAAAAATATAAAATCCAATTATCCCAAGTTAGTTCAAATCGTGTTCCTAGCAATGTAAAGCATTGTGTGTGATAACGCTATTGTTAAAGAATGAATTCTCGCCCGGAGTTCCTTTGTCAACAGTAACTCACAGTCTGTCGAAAAATTGCACTGTGATAAATATTGCTTACATTGGATTTCCAGTCCTGACCAGATTTTCTCTATCAACAAAAAGAGCAGTTTTTACATGTGCAGGCTGAGTTGATAGGCTTCATAAAGTGTACCTCAAAATGTGTAAGGGGGTAGAATAAGAAGCTGCAGTTGATATCCAAAACAAAAATGGCGAAAATTTCAGCTCCTGGCCCCTTGCTTAGTTTATTTCAGCTCCGCGGTAATATCAGTCGAGTGATGGTACAACCTTCTGCTCAAATTAGTGACGGATCGTTGCTATAGCTCATGTTTTCATGACGACTTTGTGACCAAACTTTATAGATTTGAAGAACACAAAAGATGAGTCCCCTCTTTCAAGGCATATGCAACGCTAATGTAAATTCATGTGCGTAGTTGACCACTTTTCTGCAATCACTTTGAAATATGTACAAGAGCTAAGAGGTAAGCACACATTTAAACCAGTTTATGGTTGCTCTCTGTTCCCTTTACGACGGTAAATTTTTCGTCGGGATTTTACTGACAATTTGGGATTTTTGCCATGTGGGATTTTTTCACGAGATGATAAAATTGAGTACGGATTGGATATTTCAATCTTAATCGTAGATGCCCCTTGGAGAATTTGTGGACAGCAGAAACACGAAGCCTTGAGCTTCCGACAAGTCCATGTTGATGAGTTCATGATATGAAGTTACAAATTATCCTGTCCACCTTCTCCCTTGGCCCTGAAATGCGCATCAAATATGAAAATTCCTCATGGCAGTGTAATTCATCATCGTCAGACATTTCCCTTTCAACCATTGAAGAAGCGTCCAAATATCAAGGTAGAATGCGCCTTGGGTACAGAAGTCCTGGCTTTCAAATTTTATCAATTCTCTTCTGACCTACCACATGCGGGGGCTCATTTTAAAGCTCTTGATGGAAAAAAGTTTTTACCGTCTCAGTTTTTCGGAAATAGAAAATTTTATTTTTTTCTCATAGAGTTAACAGGGTTGACGTCCATTTCGAATTTCAAATATCGAGGAATCGTACTAGGGAGTTGTCGAAAGTTTCATTGAGGAAAGTCTGAGCAAAAGTTTAAGTCTTTCACTTTCGAGGTGCATATTACCTTAACACAGTGCAACATAAAGCATCACCACTGCGGCCTAAAATCGTTGCCACAACTAGTTGGCGTTGTTTAAGTAATGGCTGTATCTCTACCTGGCAGACTTTTAAATTTTCTCGTTGACTGCTGCAATCTGGAAGATTAAAATGGCAAATATGAGAGAAAAACGTGCATCGTATTTTTAGCAACGCAATTTGCAGATTAAATTATCTTTCCTTGAAAAATTCTTGTTTTCTTGAACTCCTTAAATATTTTACACAACGAAATGCTCGGGGACAAAGTTTCAATGAAATAATCATACGCGATAGAGAAGAATAATGTTGTCTGTTTTAGCGATCAGTTATGTGACTGAAATATGTATAGTGCCCAAGCCTACTGTTAGTTTTGTGCGTCACTCATATTTCTTTCACAAGAACCTTACTGAGGGGGTTGTATGGGCGTCATCTGTTTCGGTTTGATCGCAAAAAGTTGGCGTTCGAGTGAATGCGCATAGATGACCGATTGACAAAAGCGCTGAATGCCATATTGCTACCAACGCCCTTATGCTCAACTCGGATCATATATAGATGATGCTATAATGCCTCGGTTCATGAAGAATCGCATTGTTTCTGTACTATATTAGTTCTAAATTAAAAAATATATATAGAACTTCCAAAAGGAAGGAAAGTCAAGTTTATGGGAGTAATTATTAGGACATCGCGGTCTACATTCGGAGTGAGTTACTATGCTGTGATATCGGGGCTTTCTTTACATTATTGCAATTTCAAAGCTTGTCCCTTAGTAGCACCATTAAATAACAGCTTGTGAATTTTGTGCTGTCACACCAAAGATTATTACTGAAAATATTTCTGATTATCCAGCATTGTTGGCTCCAGTGTTTTCTACATCTATACAAACTCCATGGCATTGAAAAAGCTGTAAGATAATAGCAATAATGTACTCCCGGTCTATTGGTAAGCAAACTTTGCACTCCAATATGTACTCAGCTTTGCCTCTTACAGTATATTTACGAAGTTTCATTTCGTCCATTATTGCCAGTGAGGGGACACATTATTTCGAAAATATATTGCTAGCGACGCGTGCACTACTTGCAATAGTAAACTGTGTTTGACGAGGACAAATCAGATATAATATCGCCCCTTTCCGTGAACTACTTGCGGTGTCACGTTTCGAGTTTGCAATGAATAAAAGTGATATCGTCCTTACTAATCTCGTGACTCGATTCAAACTTTATCTCACAAGGCTATGAAAGATAAGAAAGCTAAGAAAGGTTAAAGCGACCTGTTTTTTCCAGGAAAACTGACTACTCTCGCGACAGACTGCAGAAATTTACATTTAGACAGTAATTGGAACCTGTTTACTCGCAGAGATATTGCATGCACGTATAATAGGTCAGTACCTTGCGATTGGAATTTATATGTTTCTTCTGTCCGGGAAGAACCTTTCTAAGTCGAATTTTGTGAGCGTTAATTCATAAGCGTTCTCAGATAATTCAATCAAAAGTCTATTGAAATACTACTATACTGAAAGTAAACATGTTACACAAGGATATTGTGTTCGGGTCATTCAAATTTGCAATGCATCGACTGGAGACTTCGCTGCATGAAATCAATTATACACTGTAATTAGATAGAGTAACTCTTCAAAGAGTGACCAGTAAACCTATGAATCGTGAAACCCATGAATCACATAGAACCTCAAACTACAAGCAATAAGCCTGCAAGGTAAATAAAGATAATCTTAATCATTATCTCTCAACGCTTTGTCCTACAAAATTTGACCGCAGCGTCGACGAGTCGCGAAGACATGTCTAGGCTTTTTCGTCACCTTCTTCAACTCGATTTATAGCTTGATATTAAAGTTCAAATGTCTGCGGCTTTTCACTGATTCTTGATGTAATTACAATTGCCAAGCTGTAGTACTTATGACGAGGTGTGTGTTTCAGCCATTAGCCCTTTAAAAGAGATGTATGGCTATATTCGACATTGGGTTGCATCCCGAAATATAGCTGTGAATTTAAGGCTTTGTATCGATTATCGACACGACTTTGACGTAAAGTTCATCTTTTGGGCAGTTTTTCCGTATTAAAGTAAAGCTTTAACGATAACGACGCCGTTGAGTTTGCAATCACACTTTGATTTGCTCAAGCCTTCATGTGACCTCTAGGTCTGCATGTCAACACTAACACAGCGTATATTGGTTAATAGATATAACTTAGAGCCAGTCGCGGCAAAATTAGTAGATATATTGTGAAAGAAGAAGTTCACTGTGACAAAAAAGGAGCTTTTGAAATACATAATTTCCCAGTAATGCACAAAATAAATAACTCATTATTATCTAGAACAACGGGCACAAAAGTTAAAGAAAATTTTAAGTGTTGCGAAAGATCACACAAAGATAATGTTTAATGTATTTTGCAAATAGATAAAAGTTATGGAATAAAAATACGTCAATTACTCTGATAACAAAATATGTTTTACTATGATATCGCTTTTCATTGTTGTTTTTGAGTTTTGTTAATGATGCTCGTGGAATAACATCACGTTTTAAACATTTCCTCAGAATGCCTGGATCCTCACCAGGACTGTGGTGGATATATCGTGTGATCAAAACGACTTTCAAACTATCGGTAAAGCAGGGTGACACGTCGAAGGCCTCAATCGATTAAGAACTCAGATTGGGAAAGGGCCGTTATGACATCACTGGTATTGTGATATAGCCTAAAGCATTGTATTTGAACATTTGAACATTTGAGAAACAGAAAAAGAACTTTCTTCCTGAAACAAAAGTACTGTAATACAAATGTTATCAAATGCCATAGTATTGACCCTTTTGAAAGATGCACGACGGGCAAGAGGGTTAGTTCACTCTTAAAGAAAATAACGCACTTAAATAGCCAGGAATGTGCTAGATTCATATATGAAAAATGTGAGCAAGGCATATTCGACAACTTGTGCCTTTACGGGATTAAGAAAATGTAATAAGAAATAAGAGGTAATTTTTTATCATTGAAGCTAAGTGATCTTATATTATCATGTCTGCTATCTCTAACACAAATTTACTTCTGAAATGTTCATCTGAAATTAATTGTTCGCGGGGGTGGGGGGGAAGTTTCAGAGGATTGACAAAGCGAAATACATAAAAGTGCGTTGACATTAATATTACCCATAATCGTGAGAGATGAAACGTTCAAACTTGATGCCTATTTTCCAAAGAGATGGCAACAAATTTGCTTCTTCCTTAAAATGAAACATGTAGACATTTGAAAATCAATCTGAGTCTCAATATACATCGGATGCAACAAGAACGAGACATAAAAGGGGATAAAGTTGACTTTCCACCCTTTCCACAATCAGTCACTTTATTTGTTTGTCCACATAATGCATCCATAAGTTAGTTTTCATGCATTGAGTAGTTAGATTACAGAACCATGGTAAAATGGAAAATCATAATTCATAGAAAGAAGCATCACAAAGAGAACAATATAACTTAGAACTTAAAGCTAATTGGTTAGGTAAAACTGCCATAAGTAGGTTGTAAAAAAACTCATGTATATTATGACATACAAGTTGCTTGTTTTCATTCTTCGAATTGGTCAAGTTTGTCGACTTTTTCAAATTTATCCTAGTGGAAAATGATCACTGACCTGGCACCTCTCTTGTGGTACCACGGTCCATGACATAAGGAAGAACAAAGTAAAAGAGTCCCATGCTTACATGAATAGTAGAGATAGCCGCATACAATTCACCATGGAGCAACTAGAAGCTGATGGAAGTATCTCTTTCTTCTTAGACACCAAAGTTACTCCATTAGTTGACGGGAAGGCGAAGACTATACAGCATACAGAAAGCCGACACATACCGATCTATATCTATCTACAATGGAACAGTAACCATGCACTAAACACGAAACTGTCAGTAGCGAGATCACTATTCAACAGGGCAGAAGCAGTATGCACAAATCAAGGTGACAAAAAGAACGAGTTTGAAAATACATTATTAAGCCATGATTTGAAACAGAATGGTTTTCCGACACGGGCCAGATCAAGGTCAAGTACCGTCAAATCGATCAAAAACAACCTAATGGCCATCAACAAGGAGCACACTCAAAGTAGATGATTCATAGTGATCCCTACGTCGAAGGTATCAGTGAAAGAATCAGGAATACTCTTCAAAGGAAGGAATACAGAAATACTTCAAAAGCAGAAACACTATAAGAGATATCCTGGTCAAACCCAAAGATAAAAACAAGAAAAAGAACATAGAAGATGTCATCTACCAAATAGACTGTGCAACATTAGGGTGCAAAGCCTATTATACATAGGGGAGACCAGCAGATCCCTTAAGAAACGCTTTGAAGAACAAAAGAAAAAAAAATCAATCAGCTATATGACAGCACAATTCACAAAGTAAACTTAACGTAAGCAATCCACCACTCAACGCCAATATTGTAAAATATGAGATACCATATAGATAGGTGGTATCTCGTCATGAAGTCAGTGGACAGTTAAATGTCTTCACTAAATTTTCTGTGACCATGAAACGTTTTCACACCTCGAGTTTGTGCACATCTCCAGCTGTGTAAATGCCTGCATTTGGATCTTTCTGTCAGATCAAGTGTGGACACTGATGAAGAACAAGCGATTTGTTCGAAACATGTCTGTTTGCTAATTCGCAGTGAAAGAAGAGAACTTTTCTGTACTTTAATGATTTGCTGAGTAACGATTTGTGGTTACACGTTCAAAAAAGTAGAGTAAACCTACACTGGTTTTATACTCGACAATACAAGGCATCAGCTTCAAGATTAAACTTTTCAACCATTTTAGATGAATTTCGGACAAGAATACAATACAAGAATAGGATAGAGTATGCCTTAAAACTCTTTGACGAGGTTTCAGTGACGCATGTCCGTTGAAAATAGGCAAACTAACTTGGCTTTTCAATAAGAATAACTCACATGCCAAACTCTGAACTATCGACTTGTGACGAAATCTCGCATAAGCCTTGAAATGTGAAATGCCCTGAACTGTGATAAAGGTATTGGGGAAATTGCAGCCTTGAAAAGTGCTGAGTAATGATTACAGGATATAGTTGGTGAACTGACAAATAAAGCTACTGATGTCGTTTACATTCAGGACAGGCACATATGCACGTTTCTTTGCGTGATTCAAGCAAGGTATTTGAAAAATACAGAGTGTATAAAACGTGGTTTCTTATCGTGACAACTTCCTCAAATTTCAATTTAACCCCTCAGTGCCAGGTACAGATTGTTCTTTCATGGCTGAAAGGAGCTCATACACAGAGCTGCCAGGCAATGAAATTCACTTAGGGCTACGGCAGGATATGGTTAAACCACCAGCTTCGCCAGCGCTTGTTTATAAAGCTACGAATCCAATTAGGTAACTGGGCGACTTTCGCTTAATCACATGCTTGAAGCATTATTAGTCATCGACGGTTCGATCAACGGGTCTGTCCGTCAGTCTCGATGTTACCTCTTGTCCTGATGAGCGAGAAGCTGCAATCAACCGTACAAGCTGTCTGTTTCAATAATATCGGCACGTTTGACCTATTGTCATACGTATAGAATGAGATATTCTCAAAGGCATGTATCATCACAACGCTGAGTTGAAACATTGCAAAAACTGCAAGACAGAACCGTTGATCCGAAACCAAAACATGAATAGGATTTAAAGGGACCGGGGAGTCTAGTTACGGCAATGTATTTGCGAGCAATTACATGCAAATACATAAAGGGTCAATTTTTACTCTTTGATTCGATTTGTTGGGTATTTACTGACGCGAAAAATAGCGGCCAATAGTGAAGCTAGATCAAATGCTACTGATAATTAAAGTTGTAGCATTTCTCACGCAGAAATGTCGTACCTTCCTCGGGAATAAAACTGGATGCCTGGAAAACATCGTAGTACTTCACAGGAGCATAAACGAGTATGTCATCAGAGTATGTGTATAAACACACACATATGAGTTACTCTATGTCGCGTTTGCCTCTTACGTCAGTTTGCTTAAAATGTCTTCTTGCAAGGGCGTCATTGAAGACGCAGAGAAAGCTGATCATATCAGCACATTAATCTAGATACATCATCATTATAGGAGGATCCTAACGATAACATTTCAATAGGATTTCTTTTCAGTCTTTATTGCTATGTTGTATCATATGATCAAGCAAACAGCAACACTCTCTGTATTCTGCAATCATTCACAAATGCTACACTGTAAAAATAGCGGACGCTAGACGCGTCTTTACGCGTTCAAAATGTACGTGTCGGTGTTCAAATTTGAACGGCTAGTGTTCATATTGTTAACACTACTGTTCATATTATTAACAATGATGTTCTAAACCTGAACACTATGTGTTAACAACCATCTCCTTCAAGTGTTCAAAAACTCAGTATCACAGAAATTTTACAATACTGTGAAACAATTAACAGTCTTTTGTGATTTTTACTTTACAATGGCTATATTCAATTTAATACTGCCTCGCTGTCCGGCAAACGTACACGGATTTTGGTGTGACGAATTTCCCACTAAGTGAAAAATATTTCCGGTCTACAATTGCTGAAAGCATGTTTTTCTAAAAAAGAAAGTATACAAAAATAATTTTACACGTTTATTACGTGTTGAAATTTTGAAAATTTGAAAATAAAATCAGAAAACCACCATGAACGTTTTGATTTTAACATCGGCGTGCAAGAGGCGTTCTATTTCTAAACACTTGGTGTTCAAGTTTGGTGCTTTTTCCTATCCCACGATGCATCAAAACGGAAGTTGCGACATTTTTCTTGTAAGCGCACCCTGAAGTCGTGATCGTGCGGAAACATGACCAGAAAGGGTAAGTTTTCTCTCCAAAATAGTAAAAGGTATTACATTTTGAAGCATCTGTATTAATATCCTTCGAAATTAATCGTATTGTACTTTGAATTAGCTTAACTACGTGAAGAAACCTTTTTTTTTCAGTGGCTGGTATACCAACAACAAGCTGTGATACGCGATGGTACTTTTTGCCATGGCCTATCGATCGATCTCTCTCGGGTCAAGGGTCAACTCAACACTACTGTAGCAATAACCCTTGACCTGAGCGCGATCGATACGCCTTGCATAGTACCGCTGCGTAATCACAGCTGACACATGTCTTTTAGTAGACACAATCGCATGTAAAAAATCAGTTAAACATCGTAGAGTATACAATGTATTGTTTCAGCATATGAGAGTTTGGCTTTTTTATTTTAATCAATTCAGTCAATTGATGACAAGAAGAAACCAATGTTTTGTAACAGTATTGAAAAGAGGCACTGTATATGAAAGTCTCCCCTTTTCCTTAACCTAATCAGTCTCTTGTCTTTCATTTAAAGTCTCATCTCGCCATATTACCTATTGTTGCATTATTTTCAGGATGTAAAAAGTTGGATTTAACTGAAAATCGAAGAGTTGTTACATAAGCTGGTGCACGTGGTACAGATAATGAAGAAGGTGAGTGTACAGGTAACTGTCTGGAAACAAGCTTGAGAACCTCAGTTCATCTCTAATGTAGATTTAGACTTCCAAGGGTCAGTAACTGAATTTTGATAAGTTTCTGTATTTTTTTTCTGAATTAATCTAAGCTTTGGTAGCATGCTATGATCAACTACATGTTGCCGGAGAATAAGCTTTCACAGACGTGTAGTCTCCTTTATCAGATGCAAGGGTGGAATGAAAAATTAAAGCTGAAAGCGACGGAAAATTCAGAGTAAAAATGTCCACTCTTAATTACTGAATTTTCTGAAATTTTCACTCTGAATTTTCTGTCATTTTCTGCTTCAATTTTTCATTCCCCCTTGTATCTGATAATGGAGACTTCACGTCTTTGGAAGCTTATGCCCTTATAAAATTGAGTTGACCATAGCATGCTACCAAACCTTAGAGAATTTTGTATTGTACCTTAACATGTCTCTTGTTCTTAGCAACTGGTTTTTAGCTTTGCCGTCAGCTAAATAGGTGGATGTGTAGCATTGTCCTCTAATTTGTACATCCCAAGGTTTTTCTTTAAAATAGCATGTACAAATCCTTTAATATTTGGATTACAGGTCCCCAGGGATTACCCTAATCACATATGTTCAAATTATGATGAACTATGCGAATTTATATTTTTGAGGCTAATTTTGCTATTTTTGGCGAAAATCTTCTTCTCTTTTACCGACGTCTTCAATATTTGGTAAACATGTCCCTAAGAATGACCCTAGTCAAATTTGTGCTAGTTGTGATGAAATATTCAATTTTTTATATTTCATGGCAATTTTCGTCATTTTTGGTCAAAAGTTCTTTAAAAATCTTTTCAAAACTGCTAATTGAAAAGCTTTATATTTAGGACATAGCTCTCTACTGATAGCCTTTTCAGATTGTTCAAATTATGCAGAAATTTGAAACTTTGTATTTTTAAGACATTAAAGACATTTCAGACATTTTAAGATATGAGGGATTACCAGAATGTGATATATTCACATTATGATGCAATCTACATTTTTTTATTTTAAAGGTGATTTTTATCACTTTAGGTAAAAACATTTGTATAAAGAATTAATAGCAAGGTACACCAGAATCTGAAAGGTCTTAACGAATATGTTTTTAATTTCTGAGAAGTAGATTTTTGAAATGTCACCGATTTATGTCATTGTTTATTTAAAGATATTACAAACAAACAAAGCTTGTTGTTCATGAAGGACTTTGTTGGACAAGGAAATAGGTTTTACCCTAATAAAGACCAACTTTCCCCACTTTCTGCATGTTGTGCCTTACTGTGACACTTTGACAACTTTACATGTTGTGTTTACTTTAATGTGGACAACTATGTATCATAGGCACTAGAGGAGCCTTGACTAACTTTGTTTTTCTTCAATTCAATTCTTGTCTATACACGAGGAAATGTCTTTAAGAAACCATCTTACAACAATGAAGTATGCATTCCATACATACACGTGTTTTCAACACAGTAAGTAAGCCAAATTTTGAGCTTTTTCAGTTGATTTTTTGTACATTTTAAACAAGTATGAACCTTAAAACGTAATCCCCAATATTTAAGAAAAACCTGTTATGTCATTACTTTGTTCATATTTTTTAAAACGATCTACATTTTTTATGGTGATTTTTAATGCTTATGTTTTTGATAGGAGGGTGTTAACACCGTTGGTATTTTCCTCTGACAAATTTTACATACAAATTGGCCAATGTTTATTTGCCCATTTTACAGTAATTGTATTTTACTCTAGAAATGCTTTGTGTATTTTTAGAATAAAATAATTTTATTGAATATCAGTGGTCTGTAATGTTATTCCAAGGCTTGAACACCCCCTGAACGCCCAAAATTAAAGATGTTCAACAAGCGCGCATCATGTGTTCTACCCTCTAACACACTTATCGTTGAACGGCGTCCATGCGTTCAAAAAGAGTTACAGCCCTTTGAACGCGTAAATGCGTTCAATTTTTTGAACACATTTCATGTGCAACGTGTGTTCAGATATGGAACACCATGGTGTTCAATATAATATCTGATGAACACGTAGCGTTCAAAATCTGCACACATGTGTTCAAAATTGAACGTTGGTTGAACACGTAGTGTTAAATTTCTGAACGTCTAGACGCGTTCAAAAAGTGTTACAAAAAGGCGTTTAATCGATGTTCTATCCTTTAACACTTAACTTTACAGTGTACGATTAGGCCATTCTATAGTCTTCTTCTGCACTGTCAATGCTACTGGGTATACACAACTTGTCAGCTGTTTCATATTATATTGATGTCGGTACTTTTGGAAAATACCCCTGCTATGCCCAACACAAATGTAAAAGGGTCAGCTAAACATTTTGAAGACATTCTTAGTCGCGATAGTATTATCTCAATCTAACCAAAAATTACTGTAACTTTTAATAAAACTTTCGTTACCTTCTCTTATAGAAAAATAAATTTTCTTTTTCTCCTCCATAAAGTATGTTGGAATACGAAGTGTTCTCCTTGGACACATAGTGTGTTCAACATGCACTCATATTGTTGACACATAAATTCTGGTCTGGATTGACGTTGGACATTCAAACATATAGGTTTTGTTGACAAGTCAAACACGAGCACTTCGACATGGTTTTAAAAGTAGACATGAAAGTACATTTTACCAATAGAACTAAAAGTCTAGAAAATACATAAAAAGAGATGACTAGGGAGCTTTATGCAAGATGTGTTTATTTATACCTTATACCCACAAAATTTGCGTTTATTACTTTCTCTTTATGGTAATCTGGTTCAATTATATACTGACTAATGCAGTTACCTTTTGAAGAATTGCAAGGGCAAGTTTTGTGAATGTACTCATTTGCCCAACATCATAGAAATATACACGGAGTCTATTTCAATTTAAAAAGGGTATCTTTTGAAGCAACATTGATGAAATTTATGTCATGGATTATTTCTCTTACTCTATAGAAATATCCTGGGGTCGTTTTTATTTAAAAAGGGCGTTCCTTGAAAGAAAGGTCTTTCCAGCTCATCTCTTTGAGTATTATCGAATTATGCCCAGAAGAGATCATTTAATGTTTTGTACGTATCCTGTTGACTATAGTCACATACCGTAGTTTCAGTCTTTATAAGCTTCAGCTTCTGAAAAGGCGGTCCCTTCGTCTGTCTTCGATATCATCCGCTGTGATTGTCTGCAGCACGTACATGGAGAAAACGATCAATATACATTGAAAGAAAATGGTTTGGCTAGGTACGCCTTTCAATAACCTCACTGTAGAATTTTTACTTTCACATAGAATCAGTTTGTGTAACTTTGTCGACCTTCATACCTATTCATCAAGCATATTCTAAGATGACGAAGGATTGAAGTTAGTGTCCCGGCAGAACTCAAATATTTTTGACAATCATTCTGAACATAAGTTATTAAAAACCCTTCAGTGTCTTATGCAACAAATTTAATTAATGTGATTCCTGAAAACTCTCCATTTACTAGGTACAGTGAATTATCACATTTCTTGACGATACGAGACGAGATTTGAATAAAATGCTCAGTATAAATTAAAACTAATTAATGACTAGGTGAAGACGCCATAAAATTCTGTCTGAATATGAAAATTAACTCTCGATAACTTGGGATAATCCCTATAACATCACTATCCCACATTAATGCCTCACATGTATCATCTTTACACATCATGGACCATTTTTTATTTACCAAAAAGTCGAATTTAAGAGGAAATGTCTGTAAAGTTAGGGTACTGATTCAAGAATGGATGCAGTTTTAAGTTTTCTGAATCCGATTGTCGATCGATAATCAAGTAGCGCGCAAAGTTGATTTACCTTTTGGGTGCATTTATTAACAAATGAAAACCTCTCTCTCAGTTGCCCGCTAAATCCTGCTTTTCACTTCTGTAAGTAGCGCAGCGTCTTGCCATCACGACCTTCGAATTCGCCGTGTAGAAGCTGCAGGGTTAAATGTTCGGAAAGACGTCATCAGGTTTAGGTGTTCAGGCAAGCCACTGTAACGAAGTAGGATCAAATTAACAGTCGACAAGAGCCATGGTTGTTGCAGAATGCCAATTCACAAACGTCAATTTGACGTCAATGGCACCTTTAAAATTGAATTCGAACTGTGGTTCAAAAACTGACAGCGATTTCTTATTTAAAAACAGTGACTACGACCATGACCCATCTCTGAATCACGCCGTGTTGAAACTGATGTGCCAAAAAATACGATTAAGTTTTAACAGCAAATCTACCGAGAAAACTGTTTTTGTAAGTCAATTGCCAGTTCTTCTTCAACTCCCAAAAGCATTGTACAAACATCAACTATAAATTTACTTGTCGACACAGCCATAAATCATCTATCATCGCCAATGTTATGGCTGACAATGTTTTATTTTAACTTTCTGTTGTCACTGACAATGGAAACGCATTCGTAAATTACCATCTTTCAATTGCGCATTTTTTCTGGTACTCGTCCCTCGATAATGTGTTTTCATCCCTTAATGTAGTCAATTGGCCTATCAAGAGGGGTCGTGAACGGAACCTAATCGATTTCAGGCATCAGAGATCCATCTGAAAACCTAGAACTACTGAGTTATCGTTGGATGTCGTCTCCCTGTGGGAAAATCTCAGTCAGAGCAGGGAAAAGAGGCTTTCCAAATGGCAATCTTGCAGTAAACTGTTTAGATTTCAAAGCAAGGCCAAAGCCGGGGGGGTAGAATCAACATATTTTTTTGAACCTGTATTAACAGTATCATCTGCGGCAGTGGTATTGTAGGTCGACTTTTGCTGTCAGCAATCAGCAAATCGAATTGAATTTAAATGTGATACCCAGATTTGACGCCAGCAAGGCTGACGAATCTGAATCTCGTCATTGAGTTCTTCCCTACAATGGAATGGCGGCAACTTGAAAGAAGGTAAAAATAATCGTGGGATATAGCACATATGGTTCAATAATGCATTATGGCGTCTCCTGGCAGATTCAGTCGATGGGACCTTGAAACGACCCACACTTATAGGGAAAGAAGAAAGAATCGTATACTGGAAAATTAATGGCACAAAGTTACATGAGCCTGTAAAGAACAGTCCGAGTGTAACTCAAATGTTTCTTAACCGAAATGTCAAATGAGCTGTGGCACAAAAGAACGTGGAGTGATCCTTTGGATATTTCGATATGGTTAACCTTCCTGTTCGGGCACCCCTCTCCGACAATAAATGTTCGTGAATACTCCTTTATTCCACGTGCTTTAGGCACTTACAACGACATACCAAAGTTAAGTTCAAGTATTGATTTTTTGATAGATTTAAGTCTTTTTAAAACAAGTATTATGAATCATTATTATTCATGATTTGCATGTTCATTGTACTTGTCTTTTTCGTCAATTGTATGTTTCTGCGTAGTTGTATCTATTTCTATATTCTGCGGAGCCTGTAATTGAAAATTTTCTCCTTTTGGTCACGCGAATAAATAATAAATAAGATAAATAAATAAATGAATAAATAAACCAACTTGAAGCAACTTTCCACCATGACTGTCCAAAGGTGCCCGTAGGGATCGATGTACACAAACACAAATTAACTTTCCAATGGCGATTATTAGCATAACACCACGATAAAATCTCTGACGGCGACTCTATGCTGCACCGTAAGTGCCACACATAGTGGAAAAGGACAGACTGTGCATATGCACTGGTCACTGATGTGTGTTAGTACGTATACGCACCACGCGCATTACATGTATGTGCGCATGAATGAGTCTGCCATTGGGAAGTCCCATTCCAATCATACGTTCATAGAAAAGTAACTAACCGCAGGTTATTTGCTCATTAGAACTGCACACATGCTGTGCACTGGATGCACTGAAATTCTTCCGTAAAGGCGTAAATTAGTTTTAATAATGTAAAACAAATATCTCACGGAGAATGGTTCGCTACATCCGCATAACATACGGCTAGGCGAGACACCAACGTAAAACTTTAAGTTAGTCCGAGAAAGTCCGAGAACAGGCTTGCTGTGTGATCTTTGTTTACAACTGCAGGAATTGGAAGTTACTGGGGAACACGCGTTGTAACAGATGGGTTTGCTAACCTTTGGGTCTTGTTAGAAGTATGAAGTACGAACTCCGAAAATCAATCCTCATATAAAACTCAACATGATATCAAATAATCTTTTGGCAGACTATCAGTTTGTGCGCAATGACAAACGAAGTACACCGCATGCTCCGTCCTGTGCGTAGTCTGCGGAGGGTTTGCCAGATATTGATCCCAACGACCAATATTGAACTGTCGCCATGTTTACAATTCTAGCTTTTCATAAGTGCGAATTTTGCCTTGCATTTTAAAGACATTTTGTTGTCGAAATATGTTCACGTGTTTTAACTGGCAATCAAGAATGTTGCAATTTCACCGGAGTTTATCTCTTGAATGGTCCCTTTTACCCATTCCGGTGAGGTAAATAAATGCTGACGCCTTAGGCAAGCGTTTACACTGAGTTGCCCGTATAAGCCATGGTCTCCGTCTGTAAACTCGACTAAGCTTTATTTCACAGTCATTTCATACAGTTACAATCGTTCATTGACCGAGAAGTACAAAGTGCTGTAGTCGTGAAAGTATACTCGCGAGACCGTTTTCGCTTTCCGAGTCAATGCTTGTGAAACGCATGCGTTTTTTGATGAGCCATTGAAAGGACAGAACAGATGTGCGACGAAGGTTAGAGCATCAGCATTTTATTCAACATTTGGACCTCTGAGGGGTTTCTCCTAGAATGTTTTCCTGTGAAGCATCAAATTTTGCAAATTAATGGGAACAGAGGTCAGCCCAGTTGTGCAGATGCCACTATGAATATATGTCAGTGATATAGATAGTCACGTCTGTTCAAAGAAAAAAGTTTAACATTATATTGGCTCTCTGTTGAGTAAAAGAATTCAATATCCCTTTGCAATCCCGATTTTCATCCATCACTGAATTCTAAATTATTTAAATGACAACCCAGTATATTTGCGATCGTGTTCAATACCAGTAACTTAGTCTTTCCTCTTCGAGGAAAATACTCAATCATATTTAGAAAAACATAATCTTCGGAGTTTGTAATGACGAATACTTATCTTTCTTTTATGAACTTTCACTTGGATGCAAAATCTCTATGAGTTTACTGAAGTCATTACGTTCGTTGACTCAATGTTTGAGCAATAACATACCCAAACTTTGCACTACAGAATGTGCGAGCCTAAGGCGACTACAATTTGTGGGGTGCAACGTTTGCTTGGGTCCGTTATGGGCCTGAAGGGGGTACGTTATTGCTATTATTTTATTGTTTTGCCGATGCCAGTGAATTGGTAGATGTAGAGAACATCTTTGGCTACAATGCTGGATAATCGGATACATTTTCACAGTGATAATCTGGGGAGTAGCGTCACAAAAGTCTCTGGTATTGGCAAAGCTGCAATTGTTAATAATGTCAATGATATGCAATTAATCCGAATTAAAAGAGATGATCTTGGAAAAATGACCCGCGATTCTTCATAATTTTCTGAATAAAATGATCTCGTGCGACCAACTGAAGAAATGTTAATGAAGATGTTTAGAATGACCCTGGATTGGGTTGGGTTTTTCCACTTCTTTGGAATAAACAGAATTATAATGTTAATATCTGACATGCTTTCACTTTCAGAGCCTCCTTCATCACAGCGATATTTTGAAAATCGCATCCATAGTCAGTATTTCCTGACAGTGTACATTGTTAGCTGACCTCGTGGTTTTTAGTTACAGTAATTGCCACAAAAGACATATTATATATGTTCAATCTCCCTAGCATAATCAAAATATAAGTCATAGGTTTATTTCTCCTTCGGCCAAAAAGACTTAAGACATCGATATATATGCAAAATTACTTGTTATGAAGCATGAGTCTCTTTCGATCATCAACAACACATTGTATGTCTCAAGAAGTATGTTCAAAGTTGTTTGAGTTGTAATATATTCTTGATTATTAGCCTTAAAGGGACATTGCATTTCTCATAAATCTGTTTTCGAAATGTCTAAGCTGTTAATGGACTAAGAACTAATACGTTATTAAGAGGGACATTAAAGCTTCCAATCTAGTGTTGTATTAGGTTTTTTACAAGAAGTGATGTGTATCCATGATAGTAATGAGCGAAAGGAATTAGAGTATAGGTACGAAACACGCATCACAAATTATCGCAATGCCAATGACTTGTGTATTTTTACGATCTTACTGTTCGTTCTCGTTGCCTTGAAAGCAAGCTCAAAATTGATATTTGATTCACGACCGCTACGTGGGTTTGAAAGAGAAGGGAAATATCTTTAAAAGAAGTAATAGTTGTTTTACGATCTGGAACCTTAAATCGCCCTAATTTTCAGACAATTAACTTCGTACCCAACCAAATTTTTATCCAAAAAATTTGAGTATACTAAGGCAGGATGCAAATCCATATGGCTTTCCATGTATTGAATCTTTAACTCTGGCATTCATTTTCCACGAAAGGTTCATTATAATCCTGGATTCATTACGTGTATTTGAGTTTCCAAGACATGTCGCACTCGTTTTCTACAGCCAGTAATAATTGCCATAGTTAGTTCGTATTTCCCCACCGCACTTGCCTGACATGAAAATTATACCCGATACAGTAGGATTACAGTAATTCTCATAAAAAGGCATATTGTGCGTAACGGTAATTACTTCGAACCGAACCTACGCTGTACGATTTACAAAGGCATAAATTTCAATGTTCTGTATGTATCACCTTTGATATGTCGACATTTATGAGATGTTGTTTTACTGCAGCCTTGATCTCATTTATGACAAAAATTACCTGTCATACACAATCTAGTCAAAGGGATCGCGATTTACAATACTAATACCATATCAATAATAAACGCTGACACCTCTGTATTACATATTAACGGCTTGCCAACTAATAGCCTAATTATGGCATTAAAATTCGCGTATCGTCGGGATCGAATTCCCATATAAACGATTATCATTATGAAATTCTATTAACGTATCTCAAAAATGCATGTACTAACACAAGTAGGTCATTGAAATCTGCCCCATCTATGTCCAGAATGAAAAAAGCGCCAGTAGGTGTAATTTTGATGATTTTTTACTACTATTGTTTCTAATGTCAATCTACAGCTTCTTTTTCTACTCCCTAAAGCATGTTGAGATACACAGTATTCAGCTCGCCAACTCAGTCAGTGCATGTCTAGACTGCACCGTTGTTGTTGATGAGTGAACTCTTGTCCTGACTAAAATCCTAATAAAAAAGAATAACAAATTATATTTTACAAATATAAACGTTGTGTTGACATGTTAAATAATTTGCGTTTCAACATGCTTTGGGAAACTACACAAATCTCGCAATCGAAGACAGTATGCATCTCGCAAGTGAAAGACTTAAACTCTTGCTCAAAGTTTCCTTTAGGAATCTTTCAACCATTCTCTTTCAACATTAAGAATAAAAGTCAGGGGTCACGGTGCATATTTTGGTACTAGAGAAACAAAAAACCCAAGATTTACGGATATTTGAAATTCAAAATGGCCGCTATCCCTGTGTTAATTTTCTGAAGAAAAATTAAATTTTCGAAAAACTGAACTTGGGAAAATTGTTTTTACACCAAGAGCTTTAAAATGAATCCCAACAAGTGGTATATCAGAATTGAATTGTAAAAGTTTGAGAGTCCAAATTGTTTCCCGAGGCATTCTACCTTTAAAAGATCATCAAAAATTACATATGGCCCTTTAAATAATAATGACAAATTGAAATTAGCATAGTATATATGATGTGCTCAGAACCTGAAATAAGTTCCGTGCCCTGCCCTGATACAGCAACAATTTACGAGATATAATGACAACTCTGAACGACCTTTTTACTCCCATTACCACGATGTGCACATAAAATATTAAGGCATCGCTAATCATAAACGTATTATTACCGGCTTTATTTGATTACTGAAAGAAAGTTAGTTACTCCACAGATAAACCTAATGCTAGGGATTCAATCGGCGGCGAGCCGATTGCAGTAGAGGGTGAAGACTCTATTAGCAGATGAAGTCTGATAAACGCAGACAATCAAACATTTCAGAAGCTTTCATGTTTCACTGGATTCATTTAGATTCACTTGAACATCAACAAAAGACACCCTGATGAACATTTGCTGTATTGCGCGATCAAACTATTCGATGAACGTCAGCCATAGGTATCTATATTGAAATTCATACAATTTGGCATATGGGCAATGTATTGCTTCACCGATTTCATCACGTGTACGTATTATTGAATCTGCTGGATAAAACACGTCTGTGGGATGTGTCGTATGTCTCTTTAATACGGTCCTGTCTGAAATCGTCATTTTTGTGTTTATACGACCTGGTATTTTTTTCACCTTGAACGATTTGTATTAATGGGTTTGTTTTGACGTCATATTAATACCAATCTGATAATCTAACAATCAGTAGAGCGTTGAATGAAGTACTTATAGAAACCAGCTTAGAAATTTCAGCAACTCAACTAATTCCGCAACTGGCATGATCCAACAGGACCACCATATGTTCACTTTTACTCTGTCATGTCCTCACCAACGCACACAGAATGGTTTAATTGAAGCTTGATACTGTGTAAGTACAAAGTAGAACCACTTTGGTGGTTCTGTGGCGAGTGATCGAGTGATTGCCATTCCCATGTGGTGATACATAACGCGGAAATGAAAGTTAGTAATTGTGTTCACACTCACATACTATAGTAAAATTTATAAAGTGTTCTTTCTCATGATTAGTAAATAAAAAAGCAAAGAGTTAAAAAGAAAGATTAGATTAGAATATATCAACACCTCAAACATATAGATGTATATAAATGTTTTGATGCCCATCACCATCTGCGTAAAACCTACGAGAAAAGAAATAAAAATACATTTTTCTTCCATCTTCGCCAAAAACTCGAAAACTTCAGATATAATGAATATGTGCTGTAAATCAGCCATGTACAGTCAAGAAATATGCTCCAAGACGTATTCCGCCCTCAGAACCTCAACGAAGGGCATTTTCATTTAGGTTAAATTAAATTGAGGTCAGTGGCTCCTGACACTAACAGGCATGAATCTAGGCGTATTCGAAAACCAATCATCCAACAATTTTTTTATCGACTGGCTGTTATAGGGCGGCAAACTCTCTAAAAACTTATAGGATGACAAACATTCATGAAAGTAATTTTGAATAAAAGGCGGTTTTTATTGAACCGTGATCATAGGATGTAAAACAAAACCAATGGCAGACTGTAATCGGTTAATGTATATGTACTACTTCGAAACAGTAACGTTGGAAAAAAAGTTGCCGTGAAAACTGTTTCTGTAGTTAGCTCTCTGGTGCCAGGTTACCGAGTAAAATGCATTCTGACAAACGGAAAGGGGCTTTAAAATACAAGAATTAGTTTTTTTGCCAGTTGATGTGTACAATGTGGCCTCGTGATCGTAGCACAGAGGCGATAACAAATTTGCAGTAGATGGGCATGTTGCATACTTAAGTGTCCAGTGGGATTGGCAAAGCGAATAATTGAGGTGTCCCTGAACGCTAGTTTCAACACTCTTTGGCGATAATTATCGTCAAGAAGACATGGCCAATCTAGGATTTTTATAGCCACTTGTTTTTTGTTCACAACACTATCAGACAACGGCCAATGAATATCAGATTAACAATAAAACACAAGGCCGAGCTATTTTTTCTCACATCTGTGACCTTGACGAGACATTTATTGTCAAGAATGCCGAGCCCATTACATTAGTATTCAAGACATGGATAATTATTTGTTCAGGAAGTGTATTCAAAATACATTATTTTAACTATTGACCAAATAAAACCAATACTGCAGGTGTCATTTTGTCCTACGTTGTGTTTCGATTTAAGCGTCGCGGTTTTCAAAAGGTTGTTGAAAATGCTGTCCCATGTGCATGTGCTTTTGCTGTCCTGATATATTAACTAGCTAAAAAAGAACACTTTTCTCTGAAAACGATCGAGACAGCACAGTCTGGAACCATCGTTAATAGCAGTGGTCATCAAGGAGACTGACAATGGATCGATAGACGCAATTATAAGGAACGTCCCAAAATCTCAGCGAATATCTTCATGGTTTATAGCTGTTTGTCTCTGAAACTTAACACGGATGAATAATAATGAATCATTGAATAAATTAAAGAAGTGAGTGACAACCTGCGAGGCAGCTTTCCGTCAAAACTAAAATATTCACACTCTCTGAGGCTAGATCAAGGCATCTGAGGATCACAACGTTTTCTTAAGCTTATCAAATTCAACGTGCATTAGGCTGCTTGTTACTAATGCAGTGCGATGTTTTGGCTAGAAACCGGCAAACTCCACCTATTCAAGTTCTGTAAATAATTAAGATGGAATTTTGCGCTGGTGTAGAACGTCAAGTGAAAACAGACAGGCAGGCTGCATGTGTCTTCAAATATTTAAGCGTGATAATGCTTAAATATATGACGCCTTTCAGTTACAAATTGAATGCCGATTTGCCTCAACACGGCAATTCTAAAAGTCACATTCTAAACGGTTACATCTATCTCGCAATTAAGGTAGCATGCGCTTCGAAAGTGAAAGATTTAAACTTTACTCAAATTTTCCTCAAAGATCCTTTCAACCATTCCCTTCAAATCAAGAATAGAAATCGGGGTTACCGCGCAAATTTTGGTACTAGAAAAACAATTACCCAAGATTTACCTATATTTGGAATTCAAAATGGCCGCCATCACTGTGTTAATTCTATGGAGAAAAATACTATTTGCGATTTTTTTTAAAAACTAAGAAGATGAACTTTTTTATATTCAAAGGGCTTCAAAATGAGCCCAAACAAGTGGGGTATTAGAAAAGAATTGCGTAAATTTCAGAGTCCAAATATCTCTCCCGAAGCGCATTCAAACTTAACTTGTTCATAATTAAACATTAATTATGCAGACCATGAACATACCATATTCACAAATTGCAACTATTTCTCAGAGACATCTTAGGTGTCAATAGAGCTAAACACTGGTCACATAGACTCTGTCACATACAGAGACACACAGTGAGGAGACTGGCAGACACGTAAAACATATATGTTTTCATGTGTAGACCTGAAGTCATTTAAAGTACCTCAGAATTCACCCTTATTCTTTGGTGGCTGGAGAATGGATTGAAATCGCTGTTGTCATAGAAATCGCTTGATATGCATAAAAATGAATCACGTAGCATCCAATTACTTTCAATGCCGCTGTAGCTATGGAGACAGCATAAGGGAGCTGACCGATTTGACATTTTCGAGATACTCGTAGTTTTGCAAATATTAATGCAAGACTCTTTGCTTAAGTATTTTCGGTCCTCTCTGCTCAATCTACAGCTAAAGAGGTCTTGGCGCCACATTATACCCCAATACGGTTAAAACTAGGTCCGTTATCCGAAATAATGCTTGAATTTTCAGTTGTCTGCACGAGCAGTGCCCATCTCATATCGATCAATCGCCTCACGAGTCATAATTTTCGACGTTGTTATAACTTTCTTCGGTACCATTGTAAATGCCGACACCATTGAAATTTGCATAGTGTTGATTTCAATCAGTCAAGGTGGATCGTCGATCATCAGCAATGCTACCATCATAGAAGAAACCGACCTGCCATCTTGTTTATGATCCTCTTGACTGTTTTTTTTTTCCATTTAAAATCAGTCGCCCTGGTGAAAAAATGCTGGTTGGTTTTTAATTGTGTCAGCTTTGATAAATGTGATTCACGAAATTGTTTAGTCGTCGAGATATCGATTAAACTGTCACGATTCCAGGAAACTTTCACGATGATTTACACTGCCGTGAGACTATAATCATAACATGACAAGTGCCGACGCATAAAGAGCGTCGTTTTTTCACCATTTTACTCTTAAATCTGAGATTAGAATCCAGTGTTTTAGTAGCGATGATTTATAAATTAGATTTTTTCATGAAGGAACGCCTCAACTTAAATTACGAAATGCTAAACGCTATATTTTATCATCCACGAGAGGATAAAAACACATTTTGTGACTTCTTCACACTTTTGTACTCTGACCAGTTGGCAAAGACTGATTCATAGAGAGAATATTCTGAAGAACGACTGGAATCATTACCTCGGGTACAAAGAATGTGTTGGATTATTTGACTGGACTATTAGGGTATCTTAATCGCACAAAGGAGGGCACAAACGTTTGGGGAAAGTTTACTGCTTCATTATTGTCTAGTGTTTTGCGAAGTTTGAAATGTGTGTTCAAGCCGAATCAGATGGCACAGGTTTTATATGGAAAATATTGACCTTGCCCGGGTTATCCCACAGTGCAGTACGGCAACAGTATAAATACTGTATGCGCACTTGAAACAAAAAATCGCCATTCGTTGTATACATGTTTCATCACATTGTCCAGTAATACAATTTACGAAGTTAAAAAAGTTTGGTGCTTTGTGTTTTCATCGGCGACTAATATATCGGCCAGGATGTAATTGGCCACAAACGCCTTAGGTTACCCACACTGCGCGAAAAATGTCATGGAACTAGTACTGGTAAGCGGACTGTTGGAAATCTCTCTGCCTTTACTTTTGTTGGTCCAAATAGAGAGTGTAAGTACTGCTTCCTGACATATTCATGTATTCAGGACGTTTGCGAAGCTCAGTTAAGCTGATTGAAAAGACAACATAGAAGAGCATTACTCTGCTAAGATGCCAGGCTGTTGCATGGAGAGAGAGAGAGAGAGAGAGAGAGAGAGAGAGAGAGAGAGAGAGAGAGAGAGAGAGAGAGAGAGAGAGAGAGAGAGAGAGAGAGAGAGGAGGGGGAGTTAGGGGGTAAGTTGGAACAAGATAATATTCAACCTAAAGTCTCCGACTTTAAAAAGATGCCATTCAAACGACATTTTGGGGCATTACATTCATTTTCCGTTGACTCATATTTCTAACCCCTCAACCTTGATTTATTTCTTGCGCCAATTGGCTCATTTTTAAGAACATTGTATCAGGCAGATGAAAATTGCTTACTCAAGGAATGTTTACAACCATCAATAGATAAAATCACTAAGCCGAGCGAAAACCTGGATAGGCATGTTGTGGACCTGTGGGTATAACTTTGAGTTCCTACGTGTGTAAGCTTAAGGAGCATCCTTGAATAAGAATGAAACGATCGTTGCTGCTTATCTTCGCTGCCGAAAGGTGAGCCAGTCCAAGGTTTATAATGATAATACGAATTATAACAGATAATAAGATGACTAAGCTAGTGATAAATTAATCTACAGATCTACTATAGACCAGTGAGAGTGATTGCTGTAGTTTATCAGAGCAGAATTTATCCACGTGTAAAATTACGATTAAGTGAATGGGTGGAATCAATTAACCCTTTGAGTGCTTTAATTTTTCCCACCAAAATTTCAGTACAACATTTTACCAATTTTTCGTACCTTTTTTAATAATTTTGGATCAAATGGACATCGGATTTCATTGGCTACAGTTTTTCAACAAAATTCTAGTTAAATTCTGAAAAAAATTGATTGTTTCACATTTTACAAGGTGACAAAAATTGGCTTTGGCGCTCAAAGGGTTAATAAGATAATACTCTGTCAAAGCATCGTCACGTGATCAATATCAATAAAGTTGACTGCTCACAGACTAACTTCCGACTATACTAACGAATTATAAACATCCAATATTATACGACTTGGGCTCCTATATTTCACAAATGGCGAGTGACAACATTCCTAGCTTTGGCTCTCGTAACTTTGCTGGATCACGTGAAATTCGTAACTAAGGGTCAATTTTGACGGATATAGCATGCTAGCATGCTGTGGTCTACGCTCACCGATTCCTGAGACCTGGTACCACAACTAACTATTGGTTTAAGATGACCCTATTGTTATCGTCATTTTCCATTTGTTCATCGAAACTGGTAAACTATTTAATTTACCTTTAATGATACTGATTATTTGACCAGTTTTGGTGGCTTATTAGCCACAGATACAGACGATATGTAAAATCAGCGAATTTGTGCGAAGAGCTCACTTAAAACACAACAATATCCAAGACCGGCACTGATTGCGGCACTTTCTGCGTGTCTAAAAATATCATTGAAATAGACAGTGTTCTGAACAAGAAAAGGTGTAGCAAGATTCGCAAAACACATCTAATGCATGGTGTCCAGCAATTTGCCAGTCGATCTAAATTACCAGGCATACTAAAAAGTGCGTTGACCTATAAGCAATCAGCAGAAGATGGTCAACCCAGAATATGTTGATGTAAAATGAGAACGACGATGACATTTGAAAGCATTCATCTTGCTGGCCTGAAGCATTAATCCGAATTTCGAAAACTAATTGTTTTGATCCACCAATCCTATCCTGAAGGGTATTTTTATCAAAATTGCTTTTGATCATCATGGACAATCTCGCTGATGTTCGATGTTATATATTACGCACATATCATATTTCAGAGTTTGTTCGCTACATGGTATTGCATTTTGTATACGATCACAGGTAGACTTGCTCCAAGTCTGTTGGCATATAAGTATTAAGCATATAATAAATTGAAGGACAAAACATCAGCAGACCGACGCGTTAGTGGTAGGCTGTTGCGTAGATCGCGGGGGAACGCCTTGGCCAACATGTAACTCAGCTGCCGAGACAAGCCAGGCGACTTGGAGGAGGCGGGGAGGGGGGGGGGGGCAATCTAGATCACAGGGTACTGCAGGCATCATTTGTCTAGAAGTTATGAATATGATCAATAAATGTCATGTATTGAACTTTTTGTCATTACACGAGCCTGACAGTCCGTATCTGTTAATAGCCCTCCTTTACCCCCTTCATTAATTTGTTCTACCGATCACCAGCGCGGAGCTTATCGCCCTGACCAAATAACTCGTTAGCAGCTCATAAGGTAAAAGACGGTGATCGGCAGAACAAATTTAATTGATGGGGATTAGGGAGGGTAATTAAGATACACAAGCGGTTTTCTTTGAAATACTATGCAGAGATAGCGAGGGTAATGGGCACACACGCGACACAGGTAAGGCTTGTATAACGGAAAAAAGTTTAATGCATTACATTTATTGATCATATTCATAACTTCTAGACAAATCATGCCTGCATACCCTGTGGTAATGATCCTCTTCATTTAATTTCAACGTACATATTTGTAAAATTTTTATCGACATCTTGGCAGTTTATTGAAACAGCTGTAACCTCCGGAGAGGAAGGCGAAGTTGCAGCTTCTCAGTAATTTTAACCGATTGACAGTTGCAACATTTTAAAGGGCCAGTACTGCTAATGTTTGATAATATTTTCACCATTTTTATTTTGAATATGAACTATAATCCCTTGTTCTACTCCAAAAAACATGTTGATATACACAGTGTTAGGCTTGTCAACTCAGGCCATACGTGTATAAACTGCATTGTTAGCGTTAAAAAGTGACTTCTGGTCAGGACTATTTAAATGTAAATAATAACGATGCATTTTATACATATAAACGCTAAGTTGACAAGCTATAAATAGTTGGTCTTTCAACAGTCTTTTGGGAGTAGAATAAGAAGTTGCAATTGATGTATAAAATAAGAATAATGAATAAATCATCAAAAGTTATCATTACTGGCGATAGTAAGTGCTTCGGAGAGAGAGCTTCCAGGATATCTAAGTTTAGAAACTAGCTACCTCGTCTAGCTGTGAGCCTGTTTTCATCCCTGTGGAATAAATAAGGTTTCTGCGATTTGTACTGTGAAACCGAGATTTTAATATTTTCCCTCAGAGTTAACACAGGGTTGATGGCCTTTTTGAATTTCAAATATGAATAAGTTAGGTAATTGTGTCTCTAATCCCAAACACTGACCCATTGAAAGAGGACGGCCTTAAAATTTCATCTAGGGAAGGCTAACCAAAGTTTAAGATTTTGTTTCGAAAAGCATACTACCTTCATTGAAAAATCTATCGAACTATTCCGTTCACAGCAAATATCCTTAAACTTAATAATTTAAAACTTAGAGTAACATGGTATCGCCAGACATGCAAATTTACTGCAAGGCGCATTGACGCCACCGTCAGAGACAGTCACCATCATGTGGCATCAAATCGACCGTATGATCGATAACCCCCTAGTTATTTTCTTATCTTTATATTGCCATACGACGTTTTGCAGAGCTTAATAGCTCCGGTGATCTCCATTAGACCAGAGATGTATCCATTTCTACGTCACAACAAAACTGCGACAATTTGTCGTTGTAAAGATACCCCATAGATCTAGATTTATGGCAGCGTTGCTTTTAAAGATCCTAATTTTGCTGGCCTATGACATTTTCTGTCGATCCCTTGGAAGAAGAAGCCTGACGCGTTCCTCTTATACGTTCGATGGTTCTTCTTTGTGTAAGTTTAATACGAGGTCGTTAGTAGTAGTTATACTCTTTTTGTCAGCGATAAAGAGAATGTTGCATCATAAATTTAATTTCACACCTGAGTATCAGGTATATAACATCTGCATGACAGAGGGTTACTAACAAATTACGAACAGATACAGAAGAGACTTCAGAGCATCAGCTTTCCGCATCATAATATCAACATTTTATTGCTTTACGTCCTTTCAACGTCATCATTTATAATCCCCTCCGCCAGCGGGTGTACACAAGATTTTGGTACAATTCGCTCCATATAGCACTCGCCTATCGGCTATATCGTGCTATACGGAGCGAATATTATATCAACTTGTGTGTCTCTGTCGTCTTATTGGGGTATTCCCAAGATGAGCATTGTTATAAGTTGGGATTACGTCGACGCATAAGCTTGTACACTAACAAACGACAACACACGCAGACGACAAAAAATGACACTGGGTGCATTATGTCAGAGTGCAAAAAGTACAGTGAGGCATTTCTAAAACGAGGATGAAAAAGTCTAGTAAACCGGTGTTTACAAAACACTAATCGTTAAATTAATCATTTGTTTATTAATTTATTACTCCTTAATATCCCTGCGAGTTAAATGCCCTCCCCTTTATTGGTTTTCGCATTAACCCTCCATGCTGGTTTAGGGGCCCAATTTAGCACTGCTAAAACAGTATCTTACCATCGGTGGAATGACCTGTCGTCCAACCAAGATGGTGCATGGGATCATGATATAATATAATTCAATTTTCGTACACCGAAGTTATCGATCATTCAGTAGGCCTTCGTTGGTTTACTTGCAAATGCGTATCTGCAGAATATATGATATGGAAAGGTATCCATCTTCCAGTTTTGGAAATCACATTTGCTCCCATTAGCTATCAAGTTTCAAGCATACATCCTCTACCTTTCCCTGCCGCAAACATATCCTACCCTGCCCAACACTCTTGAAATATGTCTGCTAATGCAGAGTTTATATAATCTCAACAGTCAAAGGTACTAAGAAATATGAAGAAATCAAATTCACGTTAATACACGCTGTCGGTAAGCCAATGCGATGGTGTGAGTTTATCTTCAAGCAATAGGGTTTTCGAGAGAAAAATTGTTGTATGTGCGAGAGGTAGGTAACCATCGAAACAGAGCATAATAATGATAGGCCTAAAGAAATTAAGTGCCTACGTTACTAAATTATGTGCTAGAGCCTTAGAAACTGGACAGAAATTACAGGGGTGGGCCGATGTTTTCGGGGGTGGTTCGCTATTTATCGTGCAAGCATTTTTGAAGGGTCATGAAATTTCACGCATGTCTTTTTGGGAGGGTCGTCATTTTTTGCGCAACTATCGCAACTATAAGAAGGCAAGATGTGACCTATACTGTTACAGTGACAGTGCTTCTCCCAAAAATATCAAATCATAATACATTGGAATCTATTGGGCATACTATTAATAATTTTCTACTATAAAACAAACTATATCTGTACATTTAATATAAATTTGATAATTTATGTAAATGTAGTTTGATTGAAGTTGAAGGTAAAGATGTATACAAGATGAGAATGGGATGTTTGAATGAGCAGATGTGAACAATAAGGGACTGGACATAAATTACAGGAGGTGGGCTGGGGTTTTGTGGGGGTGGATCACCATTTTTCGCGCAAGCATTTTTGAAGGGTCATAAAATTTTGTGCAAGCCTATGGGGGAGGGTCACCTTTTTTCATGCATCAAAGCTGAAATTGCATACGCATGTATTGAAGAATATGGAATACTGAAAAAAGAAAAAATACCTCCTGGCACTTTCATTTTCTGCCATTACCATTTTCGGCGCGCCCTTTGGGCGCAAATTTCAGGTATAATAATCAAAGTATTGATGATCCAAGCAGCCACATTGATTTAAGTTGTCATGATCTATACTTATTCAACTCCTCTATTGTGCATAACTGTCCCCTATAATGACTCTTTCAATAACAATTTGGGAGATCACTTATTTGACATCATTCTCCCAGTGACAATACATTGGGTATAGGTCGGTTGTCAAACGTTCATGTTGCTGTATGTACATTTTGTATTTTTTGAGGACATTGACAGAATACAAACTATTCAGAATAGTGCATAGTGTCATCAATAACAACTGGAAGCTTCAGGTCGAACAACTTTTGAATAACAATTTAGGATCAGATAACCTGTGAGTTATTTGTAGTTTCCTCATGGCTTACAATGTATAGTGAATCAACATTTTAGTGAAATTCCAAAATCAAATTTCTTGCACAACCATTGACTTGAAACCACTCAAGTCTAATCATGAATATTAATACTAATAATTAGGTGTACATAAATGCACAGGTTTACCTAGTTTTGTATTGGAAAAAAATTATTCATAGTTTCATCGTAGACTGCCATGTATAGTGAATCGACATTTCAGTGAAATTCCAAAATCAAATTTCTTGCACACCCATTGACTTGAAACCACTCTAGTCTAATCATGAACATTAATACCAATAATCAAGTGTACATAAATGCACAGATTTACCAAGTTTTGTATTGGAAAAAAATTATTCATAGTTTCGTCATAGACTACAATGTATAATGGATCAACATCTTATGAGAAATTCCAAAAACAATGTTATTGTACACAGATGCACATGTTACCACCCTCTTCTAATCAAGCACAATTATGTCAATTATTCAGGGTCCATATATGCACAAATAGTGCAAGTTTTTAATTCTGAAAATTTTTTTTTACAGTTTTGTCATAGACTCCCATGTATAGTGGATCAACATTTTGAGCGAAATTCCAAAATCAAATATCTTGTTCACATTTGCACTTGTAAACAACTCATGCTGATCAAGTACATCTATATCAGTTATTCAACATCTATATATGTACAGATATTGCTAGGTTTATACTGGAAAATACACGTTCGTAGTTTTCTTATAGTCGACTACCATGTATAGTGAATCGACATTATCGATGAAATCTAAAAATTACATTTTTTGTAAAGGCATGCACTTTTTACCTGCCACTTCAAGCTAAGTACATTTACATGAATTATCACACACACATATGATTTGATATTTTTTGAACAACGCGTTATATCGGCCACATTTTGCCTTCCTTTCGGGAGGGCGACTTAAAAAGTATAGCAAGTCAGAAGGGGGTCTTGAACACATTGCGGGTTTTGGGGGGGGTATTGAGTAACAGGGGAGGGTCACTTATTTTCATGCACGGATAAGGGGGAGGGTCACTAATTTTTGTGCATGAACTTTTGAAGGGTCACTACTTTTGACGCAGCAGTGTTTCGAAAAACACCGGCCCACCCCACCCCCCCCCTGTAATTTATGTCCAGTCCCTAAACATGATATTTGAATTTCATACAAGTGATTATTTGTAAAGGTTAAAGAGTACTTTTGAAGTTCACAGGTCAAATGAGGAATTATGTGTCAATTAAGATATTGCTGATACGGATTGTGACACGCAGGGGGGTCTTTTTTGAGCATGAAAATTGGTTTAGGGCCACTATTTTTTGCAAGCGTCATTTTGAAAACGCCGCCCCCAACTGTAATTTCTGTCCAGTCCCTCAGATTATTTCTGTGTTATTCCACACGCTTATCGCCAACTCAGTAAAGTCATCGAGCGTGGAATGACTAATTTTGAGGACAGCATCTACAAGCTGATACTTTCAAAATGCACTATGGTTTGCTAGTTTCAATAAACGGAAAGGGGGGAGAGATATTGGTAATTTGTATCACAATCTGAAATGTTCTTGATTGTGCCATCCTAAAAGGTTTGACTGCCAATTTACTGCTGAATATAACGATGTGTACGATGTTAACTGCGACATATCGCTATAGCAACAGGTAGCTAGTCGCAATCCTTGACGTCAGGCAAAGACGAATTCAATTGAAATAAAAGATACAATAGAAGCTTCATACACAACGATCTCATTGCATTAAATCCTTTTCAAGATGTAGAGTCTTATGGCACAATTATGGGGATACTCTGATGGCGTTTGCGCAACGAACAATGACATTTTCCAAGTCTAAACATTTCGACAATTATCATGAGCGTTTTGCAAATTTAAACCATTGTTAGACCAACGGAAACAACTGATTAAACACAATCAAGACTTCTTTGATGAACGACTGTTTTTCGTAATGCCACTCGGTTCTATATATTGAACTTTACGCAATATTTAGATAGCGAAAACTACAACTCATAGAAGGTGGCCACGGGTTAGTCCCAGATGATTTTCTGTGCAAGTAGTCTCAGTTATCCAGAATGTACTTCAGGGCACTCATCCGGCCGCCCCATATAATGCCGGATGAGCGCCCCGCAGTGAAGTCTGGGTAACCGAGACTGCAGTGCAAGGAGAATGCAACATTAAGTTCCACAGGGACCATTTCCAGCTCTACAGACTGAGTTGTACCATTTGTATCTCTTCCTCACAAATGTCGTCTCTGTAAATATAAGAGCGTAATGCAAAATAGTTTTAGCGGTGACGGTGTACACATGAAATCACTCAACTGCGCTTGCGTGACTTTCCTTGTTTACAAACAATTTCATGACAGAGACATCGCGTCATCATATCTGCAACATGTAAATTTATGACGTAAATCGTGACAAACACGTTTCAAGTTTCATCTTCTTGTCAGGAGAGCTTGTTTTTGGCTGGCAGATGAGCAAACATTTCTCATGTGGGCAAAGGTTGCATCTTTTATTGACGTTCTTTTGATGATTTTCCACTTGAGGGTAATGTTTCTCAATTTTTCGTGCTTTGAATAAATTGTTCGAATTGGTCGTACAAGTCGACCTTTGAGTGTAATTCCGACGACCCCAAATCTTTAACGTACGTGATAATACTATCTTTAAATGGTTTACTGTTTCCCATATATCTTTGTAATATTAAGACAAAATGAAGATGGTGCTCATCTTCTCCATCGTCATCTCATGAACGTTTGCATACATTTGACCGACAGGGTTGACATTATGTTTATAGCTGTTTCTGTCGATGCTTGCACGACAGGAATGTCCCTCTGTATCTGCAAGCGCAACTCATTCCATCTTCTTGTCAGGAGAGCTTGTTTTTGGCTGGCAGATGAGCAAACATTTCTCATCTGGGCAAACGTTGCATGATTTTCCACTTGAGGGTAATGTTTCTCAATTTTTCCGTATTTCTGTCAGCATATGATTTCTGTATCTAGTTTATACAGAAGATGGACTCCATCTTCTCCATCTTCATGGACAAGATGGCGACCTCCATGACATATATATATATATATATTATATATATATATATATATATATATATATTATATATATATATATATATATATATATATATATATCATATGTATACCATATATATATACCATATATGTATATATGGTATATATATATATATATATATATATAATATATCAGATATTATTACTTTGTACTTGAATTTTTGTTATTATATATACATGCATATACATATATATCTTCACACATATGTTTATACTTAATAACTAATCGTTTTGTGTAACCATAGTAACCTTTCCATTCATCTATCTCGACAGTCTCGACTCCAAAATTGCGAAGAGCATTTTGGTTTTTGTGACCATGCATGTATCATTGCCATGTACTTCAGACAGCAAACAAGTGACCTGCGCAGATGATCTCTGGTCATTTAAATTGGTAAATTTGTTACTTTACATTTAGTCATGCCTGATCGAATACCCCGATAAGAGTGAAATTGCAGAAAATGGATTTTCTTATGGATTTTTGTTATCTTTCGTTAGCGTTCTTGTACCTTCTGAATATTTCATGTGATTTTGATATGCATGCTCGCGCACTTGCAAAATATTCAAAGACTTGTCAATCATCGCTGATGTCAAACACTTAAATAATGATTCTATGTGAAAGGATATAATAGAGATTGAAGCTGATATAGATGAGAAATGACGGGATACAAATCACAAATGATTATAATTGGTCATGTCGTCTGAGTAGTCCGTGAATTGTTTAAAAAATTAGAAGTAAATGTTGATTAAACTCAGATGGTAAATATGGAGTGAGCCACCTACAGTACGCACATCAGTTTTTTTTAAACCGATCATAGTTTCTCACTATTTTCCGAGGGAAACTGTATACTTGTCAACTCAGGAGTTCTTTTAGCGCTGGCATCCCCTAATGTTGCCAATAATATTTTCTTACTTAATTTACTCACTAACTTTAAACTTCCCATAGCTGTGACTTTTAATGAATTTAATTAACATTATTTGGCAAGACCACACAGTAGGATTCCAAATTATCCGTCATGATTGCGTTGTTAACCATGCATTACAGATATTCTCAAACACGCACAGACTCCAACCGTGAGGAGCGTGTGGCCCAATGTTCATTATGTGTGCAGAGTAGATGTGTTCTGTCTGTACAACTCAGTCTATTGCGCCACTCCATAAAATTGTGTCGACATGTTCAGTGTTCAACTTGATAACACAAGCGTTTTGTGTGTTATATTCAATATTATCGTTGACGACTTAATTTTAGTACTGACTAAAATTCATTTGTCAACAATTTCATATTGTCTATGATATTTTGTTGGGAGAGCTAACAATTTGTATTTAATTGTGTTATAGGAAGCAGAATGAAAAAATGTCTTTTCTTTATAGAATGAAACAAATGAAAACTATCAAAAGTTCAGCTTTTGTCCCTCTATTTCTGTCATCTCATTTGCATAATTGAAAGGATATGATCTCGTTTGTTTGTTTACATATTTTCCTTTTTGAGGTAGATCAGTTTTGATTGACTTTTAGTGATATTTTTATCATTGCTTATAGAACTAAATATCCTTGCCGAATATTTTTCCCCCGTGATATATTCGCATGGTCGTAGGTTTCAAGTTATGGGCTTTAACTTTTGGTAAAATTTGCACCATTTTACATTGTGTCGGTGAACTGAGTTCCATACATCTTTGAAAATAGTCTGTGAAAGGTTTTATGAGAGCGTAGCGAACCCCTGAGAACTTGTAAGTAACAAAAGTATCCGAACATTTCCAGGAACTGTGTCTTTGATCTTTGCAAATCTGTTCAGTGACTTTGTTGACCGAATTTTCAATGTAAAATCAAATGTTAGTGCATAGAATTCCATCTTTCAAATTTGTCACGGAAGCGTGCTACAGCTTTTCTCCTATTCGTCTGAGGTATTTACATTCAGGCAAGAGAGTTATAGGGACAATGGGTGTAACCGTTGATAATGTTTTTCGTTATTTCCTTTCCAGGAAATGAGTTTAGATTCATCTTCTTCTCCTCGAGTGTGTTGAGAAACAAGGCATCGGCCTTGCCAGCACAGCGCATTTTGGAAAGAAACATGCAATGCTCTTGTTCTTGTACGGACATACTAAGATTAATTTATCAACGATGACGTCATTGAACGGTCCACACATAAATGCTATGTTGACAGGATAAAAACTAAAAGTTTAAATTCGTTTTTTTTTAAGTAAAGCAAGGAACCTTTATTTAAAAGATTTATTTAATAAGTTAGTGTGATTCCCTGCCCCATTTCTGATGACAAGACTGAAATTATTCTCGTATAAGATCTCGTTTTAGCCGGTCCAGAATCCCATTCAGTTGATTAGAGTTGGAGACAATACCATAAAACACGTGGAATGCGCTCGAAATATTGGATTCATGTTTGACACTGCACACGATTTTAGAAATCATGTCATCCGTCCCTGCAAGAATATTTACTTTGATATTCGACGTATTGGATTTATCCGTAAATATCTTTCCCAGCAGACACGTTTAAAGCTTATCAATGCAACTCTTTCCTCAAAGCTTGATTATGCAAATGCATTTCTATATGGATTACCGGCATCCAGCATCACTCTGCTGCACGTTTAATGGCGCAGGTGAAGAAACAAGAACACATATCTCCAATTCTGATGAAATTCCACTGGCTACACCAGTCATGTGTAGAATTCAATTCAAGTTACTCCTCACCTACAAGGCCCTGAACGTTCTGCGCCTGAATACCTTACTGCACTTATCGAACGCAGTAACCCTTCCAGATCTCTCCGTTCAGGAGATGGATTATCTCTCAAAGTTCCACTGACACGACTCGAGTTCTCTTATGGTGATCGTTCATTTTCATATGCTGCCGCTACGTTGTGGAATTGATTACCTGGTGATATTCGTTCTGCATCAAGTACTGAAGTTTTCAAATCTAGACTTAAGACCTACTTACTTTGGAAAGCGTACCTATGTGACACTGTGTAAAGTGCCAGTGAATATTTTGATGGATACCAGGCGCTATATAAATTTGTTATCGTATTTCTGCCTGTGGCTGCGCTGTGCTCATGAAAAGCGCTGCCAGCGGCAGAAATGCGGCAGGGGACCAGACTGCAGGATAGAATAGCCCGGACCGTAGTAGGTGGTAAGATATGCTATTCCCTGATGAAAACCACACAGAAAATAATAAATTTGTTGTTGTGCGCCGACGTTTGATGTCGAATTTCATTCCGAGCATATAGTAAGAGGATATATTCCCTTAATTGATGATTTTGAATAGTGATTGAGTTGTAAATATGCTTAAAAATAATGAAACTTTGAGATGTTTGATTTTAAAGCCTGTAATTTATTTATCGTAAATCAGTGTGCAGCGCACGACACGGCGTTTCGTACCATCACGAATTATCGGTGCAGGAAGACCTATAACGCCATTCAAAGGATGGAATTTTCAATATACAATTCAAATTTCCTTTACTTGGTTTCTAAATCAAACAACTTTAAGGTCGATCTGAACTTACCAAGGATTGTGGCGAGTCTGACATGTTTTAAAACAGGGTGAGTGTGACCTTGCCACAGTGCCACCATTCACAACCACTACGACAGCCTTCCAAGTATCTGAGGAAGCATTTTCGAATAGATGCAAATCTTTCATGTGCAAATGCAAATCTGCAAATCTTTGATGTGAGGTCGAATTATATTTTAAAAACTGGTCGATCGAGTGTAAGAAACAAGGAAAGAGAGCAGAGACGTTATGATTGAGACTAAAATAAGAATATTCCATTTTGGAATTTCAAGTTGGACTTTCCAGTTTTGGAATCATTCCATCCTAGTTTGCCATTCTAGGTCTTATTATGTGCCCTGAACAAAACGTTTCACCCGCGCAGCGTCGAGTACGTCGCGCCAACTTGCGATAAGACTGAGTTGACGTAGTTATCCAACACCGCTAAAGTAGCTTTTCCTGTTAGCACTAGATACGAAAAACGCCTTGTATCAACGCGCTATAACAACGAACTGTTCGCAGTCCTGATACCGATACAGGATGATTTCTTGTATCTCCGTATATGGCAAGACGCAAGGAATGAATGTCGCGCTCTACTCTATTGCTAAAACATTGGGTGTACATGACTCAGTGTAGTACATCCATGATAAATTAAAAGTAAACCAAACCATTTCAGATTACAAACTTGATGACACCGGGCCTTAAACACATTGTCGATACTCGTAAATTCCCATTGTCATTTCTGGTGCCTCAAATGTGTGCTAAATACCCAAGCTTACTGCTTCAGGGGAAACAACCTTTTTGACAAGAAGTCCAGCACAGTTCATTAATTTGCCTCACCTTATGCGCGTTTTATCTTTACACTTGAGTTAATCGTCAAGGTTTGTGAGCATTAAGTTCACCCGTCGTTCTTACGCAGCTAGGCCAGGTATTAGGAACTAGAAAATGTCAACGACTATTTATCCTAAAGGCCTTTCCCGATAAAAGATAACAGTTTTGAACACTTGACAGTAAAAGCAAAAATACGACAAGATCCCTTCTCTTTCCAACTTTATGACCGAAGACAATACAAACAAAGCGGACAAACTATAAATTTAGTGCTCGTTGATGCAATTTTACATTTTCTTGCTCTGTATTGAACGGCAGATTTTGCAAGAGACCACAAGGAGATGCCGGAACTTTCAAATGTCAGCGATGTAACCCGGATGTTTATACAAGGGACAGTGGTTTATATAATTGAGCTTAAAGTCGTGGCAGCACTGCACTAACCAACCAAGAGTGATAAACGCCACCAAGAGTCGATACACATTTATGCAAAACGCAAAACGCATCTTCAGTCGCTCGGCAAGAAAATCTTACAAATTATGCCATGCCAAATCCGTGAAACAGAATAGAAGTAAAAAGGTCAAAATGTGCGGGTAATTTTCATTTTTTGTGCTGACTTTCATTTCGACGGAGATCTTTCTCTTACGTCAACATATTTGCGATTTGCATCCGAAATACCAGGGTGAAATTATACGAAAGCTAAGCCTTTTATATGCCGCAGTGACAAGGGACCTAACCCTACAATCGAGTTATTAATATTTGAAGATAGAGGCAATTCGATATCCAGACGAGTTGCTCGATTGAAAAGTTTCATTGATTTTAATGTTGTGTCTAGATCTTATGCTTCGTGGTTGTGCAACATTCTCTGGATACATCATTGTGAACGGCTAGTTTCTTTATCACCATGTCCATAAATATATGGAGAGTGGAAAATTATATTATTGACGTGATTGTGACAGAATTGTAATCGTCTTATGATCACTTAGAAGTTTGTATAGTTGATGAGGTTTGTAACCATGATAACTTGCACGAACACTGAAAATTAAAGAAGAGTCTTCACGTTCATTCACACCGCCCTCAATCCAAGATTAGATCAAAGTCGGCTTTCTGCTGCAGCTGCACAGTGCTTCTGTGCCCTCAGCATATATCTACCTTGAAGAGAAAGTCTCATCTGCTCATTTACCACGTATCATTCGTAAGCTAATGACGTGAGTATTCAGTACTAAGCTTGAGAAATATCACAATACAGCCTACTGCCTTTATTCCACACAAAGTAAAATCTGGTATGTATTACATAAGGCGCGATTCGGCGCTTTGTATACCACGGTTTTGGGGAAATGGGAGCACTTTCACCACATGCAGCTATATGGGTGGGATAACCCCAGACCTACACCAGCACATCGTGAGAACGTATGTACCTTGTACTCCGGGGTTTTTTTTCTTCTCATAATTGAACCCATGCTACACAAACAAAAAACCTCTGCTGCATATAACACCCCGTAATAAAGCCAAAGTTTGTTTTCCATTTGTAAATACTGGTGTTTTATTTTTCCAACCGTCCCTAAGTAGTTCACTCTGCGTGACCCGGCTCTCGGGGCATGTTTGAGCACTGATTGCTTTCGTGAAAATCTTATCAGGACCGGCAAGATATCTCAACGCCGCGCGTTGCTCGTTTCTTTCCGCCAGCTATCTGAATGATATGACAGGCTCTACGCATTCTTGTACAGAAACCTGAGAAACAAAGAGCTTTACAATAACTTTTTTGTTGTCATAAATAGGGACAATAAAGCAACAAACAGTGATTACCCGTAAACATTTTCCATGGCAACGCGGTTGTATTATAATTCGGTGTGTAATTTAGACTGACAATGTTTTCTACGTTATTTCGAAATATTTTGACAATGTTTCCAAGGTAGGATTTTTGTCAGAATTGCATTTCGTTCAGAGACCAACTGAACCACCGCGCACGCGCAGTCCACCCACGCTCCTTGTGTTGTGATAGGAAAGACAAAAGTGACAGACTATGGTCAGCGAAATGTAAATACCCACTGAAGGGTACAACCTCCCGCATCGTCGCTCATGTTTCCAATAGTAATACATGTTTATGTAAATTAAAGATAGTATTTGCATAACGCTTTTAATTTGTGAGCGTATGGATGATGAGAAACACGAATCTTTTTTCCCAGATGTCAGTTTCACGTAATCAGTTTCCTTGAATTGTCAGCCGTACATTGTCCATTCCCACCTGACAATCTACATCAAGTCTCTCACACGGCAGCTTTACCGTCTCCTTGGAAACGCCCATTCATCATCTCGCCAAGAGGGGTATCTCACACATGAATCATTTATTTGGCGGACACGTTTCATCTTGTTGCAGTTCGTCCTGGAATTTAAACAACGCAGAGTATTCGTGCTTTTGAGAGACATTGATGAACCACTCGTAGGGTCACTCCGGTTTTCATTGGGTTGCTATTAGGAAGTTTGGAGGTAATCTAACGTGGGATTTTTCGATTCTTATCGATTCTGTCGGTTCCAGCTGATTCTTGATTTAGCTCCTTAACAAAAGACTGTAAACAAAGCAGGCATCTCCGTTGAAAGCTGGTAAAAGTACACTTAAAAAATTGCCTTGACAGCGCATACGATCAGTTCTCACTTTTACGACCACTTGAACGTTGATAAACATTTTCTAAATGTTTTAACCTTTTGTGTAGTTGAGGCTTTGACATGATAAAGATGCGACTGTGCTTCTTAGCACGGCCCGAGAAAGCGTTGACTTCATGGAGCCCAAGGACAGAAACTGCCGTGTGTTTATCTGTATTAAATATGGATTTGAGATTGTTTTTGTTACGCGTAAACACACCAGTTTATTGAGGCTTTTTATCTCTGAACTTGACAACTAAATGGCCATGCACTTTGAGTTCACTGCCAAGGCTGTGGTAGACAATCGCGCTTGAGACGCTCTGTTGAGAGATCAAGTGTAACATTGTGTATAGGCTTTGTTTATAATTTATTTCAAAAGACGGTCCGAAGGAAAGGTCACCATGGTGAGGGAAACCCCATTCTCATTTCGCTTTTTAGTATTCATCGGTCAGAACACAAATAAATGCAACAATAATAAACGGGAGTTCTGGCGCCAATGAAGAACCGGGTACAAAAGTTGAACTCACCATGTGTCTAGGTTCTGCACATCGCCGAATAGGATTGTGTAAATACGTGTTTGATTTCATGCCATAGCCCTAGATAAATCGTGCCATAGGCCACGAGGTGTCCAAACGATAGGCGGTGTTAAGACGGACACCACCGTGCTCCTATCCCGGTCTTTCAGAGCGGCCAATCACCGCTAGGCTCAGTTTTGACAAGCGGTTTAAATCATCACTATTTGTGTATAAAAATTCTAATTTCCCGCACGCAACTAGTATCATTTTCAAAAAACTCTTCGGTTTGCCCGCTGCGAAACTTAATTATAATGTCATTTGAGATTTCGAACCGCTTGAGTCAGCATCTCGCTGGAAGTTCTCTTCGAAGTGAAAGACTTTTTGCAGCATTCCACTGAGATAGTCGCATCGTCGCGGCATACAAGAGTAGCTGTGCAGTGAGCACCCTATATAATCATTTGGACTGCAAAAAAAAGGAGCGAACTTTGGAAACAATAGTGAACATGCTGTAATTGTGGACGTTTACATGGTAAGTTTACAGATATTTCGCTCTCAAATTCTAGAATATCCTGTTTCTTTTTATTACTTCTCATTTTGCCCATCTCACATTTTCCCTTCGAGTTTATCTGACATATAATTTGTCCTATTCTAGCGTTGGACGTAGCTGTATGGCAATATTTCAGCATATATATATAGTCCGGTAGCAAGATATCAGTTCCGCATCGGCACGTGGAATCTCGTGTTTCAGTGGCTAACACTTTTCGCAAGTTTCATTATCCAGTTTAATATGCGCAATCTTAAGCGGAGTTTTTTTTTTTACAAAACTTCGTCTTGTGTGAAAGCCTCGCAGCACGTCTATCTTGGTACGTGGTGGTATACATATGTGAAAAATTATTTCAAATTTTTGAAACCTGTTGGAGCAGTAACTATCAATAATACTGCATGCTCTACGACAAACATTTCTTGATCGAAATTAATAACGACAATGAACTTTGTGAAATTTAACGAAACTGGTAGCTGTTCGCAAATCTATGTTATCATTGCTACAGAATACAATACCATCGATTCAATCCAAAAAAAAACTTGTCATCGACAGTTGATGAAGTTCAAAGATTTTTGTATGTATGGCTATGATGATGGTCTCTATTCGCATTTATGAGCTATATCGTCTTGCTGCGGTAAATTGTTGCCATATAATGATTACTTCTTGCGAAATTTTATGTCACTATATGTCGAAGGGAAGAATATTTCTCCGTTGCCATTGTCCATGTCTCATGCTGGTTTGCGGTTCACGGGGGAATCATCATTGTTTTCTCCCACATCACCCGTAAAAGTAATTCAAAGTAAGCGTCGTGCGTCTCCCCTCGGGCTTTGTGTAATTAATTGTGAGGTCACCCGGTCAGATCTTCGCTGCAATAAAATTATCTGATTCATGTGCTCTCGGTGTACTCGGGTTTCCAACCAAATATTAAACACTTACGTTATGTTTATTTGATGGCGACCCTCGGGGGCAAAGCGAGAGAGAGACGGTCGTAGTAGTTATCTGTCTAGGGCCAGCTGGTTGGGGAGCGTGTGACTCCCGCTTTCGGGGCCTGATTGAGTAGAAATCCTCGGAATATTTGTGTATTTTTGGCATTGAGGGCAAACCGTATTGCACGTACTGTCCCCTCATTAGCGAACCCGAATGGCCATTCGCATGTACGCATGTCAAGGCTGCCTGCATGCACACATATGTCTTGTTGTGCCTACGTGTGGACATACACCGGCCCATCGTTGAGAAATGACAAGCGGGGCACGCCACACGTCAGAGACCGAAAACCCTAACACAAAGCGACTTGCGATTACAGCGTATATAAACAGTTACACGGGGACACTCCAAGAAGGCACGTGGAAGGGTTGTAGGCTAACCGTATTAGCCTGCACTTAATTTCAAATGTTTAGCCATATTTTTTGGCTTTACGAGGGATGGACGTCGAGTCGTGATGAAACAGCAGAAGCCGGCAAGCAAAACCCGTTTATTTGGAACCGAGCAGTGCTCCCAGTAATAAATAAATTAGCATGATTTAAGCGCCCTCATCACGTTTATTTATTTAATGTTTTACATATCGATGCATAAGTCTATTTATTACAGCATAGCTAGGAGGTTAACACAATACCTTACTCATACCAACGTGGTTCGCCTCCGTGACATCATAATGTCAATCAGTCAGGCCTCGACACAAGGGTTCAAATATTCCGTTTTACCCATCTTTGAATTCTTGACCATAAATTGTTATGGGCGTTAGTGGTATTCCACGACACTTGTCGACCAACTGTGTCGAATAAAGTCATTTCTTCGCAAAAAAAAAATAGCAATTGCGTGCCGAGCCATAAATTTCGGTACTGAATAATGAATATCACCATCTGTTGATATGTAGTTAAAGGAGTAATGTAATACCGAACGGACTGGTATGAATCAATTTTATCACTGGAGGAGTTTGGACCCCCAACAGGTTAACTAACCCCTTATAACCATCTGAAGGAAGTGTATTCCCGCCAGTGCTACCTTGTATCAGAAGGAACTGTGTCGCGGTCTCTGCCGGGATTTTGATAACACGATCAGTCAGCCGTTTAGTCTGGAATATTCTTATCGTCGCTGATAATTGTTTTCATAGCAAAGTGTAAGTCATCGACATTGCTGCGAGTAACATTTCATAACACTTTGGCTTCTGGTTCATGTTTACGGAGTTATTCAGAAATCCAGAAATATTGTACTATTCTCTCCTGTCAGTCATAAGTAGCTGTATGCATTGAACACTTTAAGTTTGCAATCACAGTTCTCGTTGATTTTTTCAGGATCGATAATTTAAATGTTGTATGTTTGATCGTTGCTTTACCTTGCCTGCGAGACCTAGGCTAGCGTTACATTTTGTGTATGGATTATGTCAACCAGATAATCGGGGGGCGTTTGTCTAAAACCATGTGATTTTCTCACAACTCAACCGTCCGATGGTAATTAAGGAAAGCATTCCGAAGTTTGTGTTCCAGACCGCTGATATATCGTAAACTATAAAGTTACAAGTGCTGTTAAGGACACACGCGTGGCGTTTCGGGTCACAACGTATTTCCTAATCTCTTGTATTTTATCTTTAGGAAGTGTTTTGGACGAGAGCATTAACACTGCAACCTGCGAACAAGATGGTCGGCATCATTCGTGCTGTTGTCATCAACATCTGCTTTGTTGTTTTAATTCCGCAAATCTGCAAGGGCTGTCCGTCCCCGTGTAGGTGTTCTGGGACCATCGTGGACTGCTCCAACCGCAAACTGTCGGAGATCCCCGCGGGAGTACCGTTCAACGTCTCGACGCTGAAACTCCAGGACAATGCCTTAACCCATTTACCGGACGACGCCTTCAGAAACTTTACAGAGCTCCAACACCTGTATCTTTACGGGAATCGGATTGAAGGTATCAGCCGGGAGGCGTTCAGTGGCCTAGAACATTTGAACACACTCGATATCCATGGCAACATGTTAGAGACAGTGCCGCACGGTGTGTTTGTGCCGTCACATTCTCTGATCGACTTGTATCTTCACTCCAATCGCATCGACAATATATCATCGGAATCGTTCAGAGATCTTTCAAGCCTTGTGACTTTAGATCTCCACGACAACCGAATAAACACGATACAAGATGACCTATTCGACGAGCTAGCATCGTTGAAATACCTTTACCTAAATGACAACCTCCTGGCCTCCTTGCCGGTGACGGTGTTCAAGAAAGTGGGTCAGTTGCTAACGCTGTCGCTACAAAATAATATGATAGACTCGCTACCTACGACGGTTTTCAGCACACTTCAAGATTTGAAAAGTCTGGATCTTTCGAACAATAGCATCACAATGGTGACGACAGATCACCTTGACAATCTGCCGGAACTTGGAATTTTGAGGCTAGACAACAACAGACTCGCAACGGTGCCGGATCTGAGGGAGAAGATGTACATACACTCATTTACGGCAGCTAATAATTTCATTGATTCGGTGCAAGAGGGATATCTGCATTTCAATGTTCAACACCTGTTCGACTTTGAATTGGATTTAAGCGGTAACAGACTGACAAAATTACCATCATTTGCCTTCAACACGACGTCGACTTTTTCATTGGCACTTAATTTCAGCAGAAACCCGATACAGCGAATCCCACCAACTTCTTTCGATGGCATGAGCTACGCTGAAGGTTTAACGCATTTGAGCGTTGATTTGTCGGACACCGGCTTGTCAGAGTTACATGGCCCCGTCTTCTATCGGTTCTTCGCAGCTGCGGAGCGCGCTGAAGTGGTCGTGCGCCTGAGTTCAAACCATTTGTCTTCCCTGGACCCATGGATCTTCTTCGGTTTATCGCAAATTGATGCTCGGAGCCTGACCGTACATCTCGACCAAAATCCCTGGTCGTGTGACTGCCACCTCCGGGAGTTCAAACAGTGGGTCGGCCAGCTTCGCGGGGACATCCAAGTAACCTTGCTAGGGATGATTTGTGAATACCCGCTTGGATACGCGGGACAAGACGCCCTTAATCTAAAGGAGAGTGATTTAAGGTGTCATCGGCCGATATTTAAACAGCCAGTGGTATCAATTCTCAGTCGCGTGGCTGAGAAAATACAACTCGAGTGTGACGTTATCGGCGTACCAGAACCAGAGACCTACTGGGTAACTCCAAACTACAGCTTAATCTATCCGAATATAGAAGACTCGGCCTCGGAAAACGTAACTGTGGGTGATAACGGCACTCTCATTATCCAATCACTCCAGTCAGGCCTTGAAGGCGTTTACACCTGTGTGGCAACGAACTCAGAAGGCACCGCCGTTAGTTTTAGATTTGTCAAACTTGAAAATGCAGAGCCAACCCCAACACCTACACCAACTGTGAACAGCGGAGATACAGGTGGTTGCCGAAATACAACATTGTTGGTTACCCGTGACGACGGGGAGGGTGTGACGTCAACAATGCCAAAGGTACTGGTGCTGATTGGAGGAATGGTCATTGGTGTGCTCGCCACAGTTGCTTTCCTTGTGATAATTTTCATCGTTCATCGTCGATGTAAGCTAAGTCGTCGATCGCGCAACCATGCCAACAAATCGTGCCAGGGCAACACCATGGCTTTTAGCACGCTGGAAAAACTGGCCGTGCGAAACGAATCGAGGCCCAGAGAGACACCGCCACCCTCCCCCTCGGGCCAGGTGAACACAGCCGTTGTAGCTATAGTGGACGAGAGATACACTCCCGGAACGCTTCACCGCGAGAGGGAAAGAGAGCGGAACTACGAAGATGTTGATGAATTTCAGAAATCGGACACAGAATCGGAACATACATATCTTTCGCCCGCAAATTCGGCAACAGAAAATGTATACGAGGCATTGTCCTATTAAATGGTTGAGAATGTGTGTCATCACTGCACCCAGAAAGTCTAACGAGAACACTGACCGTGTCTTTGTAAATCTGGTAGCCAGACATGAAAACATTTGCAGGCAAAAAAACAATAAATTCGATATTAATTCCCATAACACTGCTACGGGACATCAGCAGTCAAAACATACATAGACCCGTTCTACGTGATCAAACATGCAATAAGTCGTTAACTCAATACTTGGTGGAAGTAAGCGTACCATACCGATACGCTTGCTAACTGACAGATGAATCAAACAAGCCTCGTTGTAAAAATTTTATTGCAAGATTACTAATATTATCCATGGCCAATAATAGTGTCCTGTGTGTGTGCGTGTGGTGCAATGTTTGTGAGTTAAAATTGCGTGGAAGTTGGGTAAAGTAGACAGTTCATCGTGTTTTTACTTTGTCTTTTGGACTTCCGTTACGAAATTAACTGTTGAAAATTCACATAGCCTTAGGGTTGTATTGCTTCAGCCTATGCACGTCGGTGCAATCGGGACGTGATCTCGCAATGAAACCCGCCCCTAGGTTACTGAACATGTGATCATCAGTATATGCACCTCGTGTTTCGTAACCTTTGTAAATTGCCCAAACTGTCAAGAGTAATTCCTCACAGCGAGGGTGTATCCTGGTATCTCCCAGTTGGAGGTGATTTTTCCATCACCCCCCGCAGAATGCCGAACTATGTCAGGTCCTCGACTCCCGTTTCGACATGTGTGGAAATCTGACGTGTCGGAATGTAGGTATTCTCAATTATCAAACAATGTGCCGAGATGATGGATGTGGATTTGGACAGGCCCGGTTATGAGTGTACAGATCAGGACATCGCGAAAGAAGATCTGGCGATAAAAAATCGGACATTGTAAATGAGCAATTTTATTTATCAAGCTTTTGCCACTGTTTGTTCACTGTGAGGTTTCAGTGTAGAAGTGTTATAGGATTTTCCCGCCGCGTCATTTTCGAAGATAAAGTATGCTTACATTGGTCTGGTTACCATAAAAATTTCCTCAAAGTAATCAAACCTCTTAACTATACTGCGATATCTTTGGGGTTTTTTTCTCTTTTTTGCTTGTGTTTTGTTTCTTTTTGTTGGTTGTTGGTAAACAGTTACCATAGCAAAGTTCATTTTCAAAATTTTGAATTCCTTTTTTCCAGTACATCCAGGGCGTGTTCTATTCAGTTTGGCGAATCACTTTAATATTTCTGAACAAGTATTTATTTTCTAGATTTTTTCAAACCGAGCAAAACTTTTCTGTTTGTTTCGGAAGAAAGCTATAACTATTTTTGTCATGTTCACCGTCTTTCTTTGCCCAGTTACTCCTCAAGAAACAAGTTTTAGAGGATTAAATTTATTATGACATAGCCGATTTATGACTGATCGTAAAAGGTGTTATGTCTGTACCCTGGCTACCGATGTAGTCACCATTCCAATAGGGAGTGCTGCCCTGCGAGCACTCCGGGTTAACTCAAGTTCACGATGCTCGTCAGCCTTTTATTGATGTTCAACACAACCTCATCCACTTGTATGATGTGTGCTTGTACAATAAACACGCTGAGTTATAGTGTAAAAATGGCTTAGTTAAACAGTCATAGTTGAACCCCCCTGAGGCTGGGGAGACCTGCAAGCATTGCAGTCCATAAAAAAAAGTTTCTTCCTCGTTTAGGCAAGTGTTGTTTTCAAAGTTCAGGCTGGATTGTGATCTAATAAACGGGCATCGCTGCATGTATTCTAGCATCCATGTTTGGTGGCATTGTTGGAATCTTTTCAGTTACTTGTGTTTCAGTCTCGGAATTCCTCAACCCAGGCAAGAACGTGGAGTTATAATAGAGTAGTTTAGAGCCAGTAGCCAACAATGAGATGGAGACGATCTTCGGTAATTGACACAACTGTTTTCTAAATCTGTTATATGCGGCGACGATTGAAGAGATCTACTCTAATGCATACATTGTAATACCAAACTTTCAGATGCCGGTACAGATGTCGCCATTTGCATAATAGTAAACTATCTCACTTTTTTGACGAATCAAAAGACATTGATTCCGCAGCAGTGTGTTCGCCAAACTTCGTAGTGTACCGTGTATGCGTGTCTGTAGAATTCCTGCCTCCGTTCACAAGCAGTTTAAATACAATTATGTATATGATTTGTGGCCGTCCATTCCGGGTATACAAAAGGTCTTCTTCCAGAATAAATCACCGAAGTAACGAGGTGTCATCAATCAAATATGAACAGAATGCCTCCACGCCACAGAAGCATACTCTGTTACCATTCTTCGGTAACACAGTAACCGCAACCAGTTATTCTTTTTTTTTTTCCAGAAAGTTCTCTATGCGAAAGAATGTGAACTGAGTCATACATCTTGACTTGTGTAAGTCACACGTAGTGATTATTAGCAGGTTAATTACACCAAGATTGGTTTAGTCTTGCGATAAATTGTAAATAGAGACAGGTTCTGAAATGTTCAGCGATGTTCTACAACATTCTTGACGTGTTTTTTTTTTTCAATTTCCCATGATGCTCGCCTATTCCGGGTCTGGCTGGCTCCCTTTCAGACGAGAGAGGCGACTGAATGTTACCACAGTTATTTCGTTGACATGCGTATCAAATTTAAGCAGGTCTTTATATCTTAATGTGACTGTTCTTGTATATTTTGATTACTGGCTTACTACTATTTGTTTACAATCATTAAGATAGGGTGTATATTCAAAATGTTGTGATAAAACAATAACCGTACCTGAAATACTATATTTATGACAAGGTTTGTGGGACGCTGTGTATAGGTTTATGTACGTTTTACGAAAGCTGTGATATACTTCTAGAACTGAACATTAAAAGGCATATCGTGTTGTTGCTGGGTCTGAGAGCGGATATTCTGTGCATATCATGCATCTCTACATGTGTAAGAGGGCACCCACGCAGCAGAGTTGGACCTACGTTGTTTTATTTGACAGTTCAGTGTAAGCTAAGTGTCCTTGAGTGAGTAGGTCAGGGGTCACTGAGTCAACTTTCCTGCTGAACGAAAAGTGGTGGTGGGATCTGAGGCTGTTCAATTTTAGTGTTGAGAAGTGTGATTTGTAAAAAATAATACAAATAATTTTGAACAAAAGAAAGTTGTGATCTGTTGACTAAACAGACGCCATAAGTAAAAATGTGTGCCCTTCATGGCGAAATACTATTTTGAAATCTTTCCTGTCAGTTCTGTACTTTGTGCTATATTTGGAAAGCGAAGAGTTCAAACTTGGCCGAACTTGGCAGTTTAATTCGTAACAGGGTGCACCAAGCTTTGTTATCAGTTGCTAGTCAGGGTCCTTTCTAGTTCATGTAGAATAATTAGGTCGATAAACTTGTGTAACTGTTCGCTCTTGCCATTGACCTAAGAGATAACACTGAAGAAAAAAAACATATTTATTTACATAGATACTTTGTGTATTGTAGACCATGAGATTCATTAAGCCCGTATCTCCTGGTGTAATTAGTTGCTAAGATTTGCTGAGTCGACAGTCTGCAGGCTCTCTGTGAAATGTCTTTCTGTTTGTAAAACGATTTTCTTGTCTATTTTGAGTTGTTATTTCACTTGAAGAGATCACTTCATTTTATGATATCGTATGATCATTTTAATACCTTTCACCAAGATGAGATATTTTTACCATTTGGAGTATTTTTCTATGTACCCTAGAAGGCGTCGCGTGACGCATAAATAGTTATTAAAAGACGCCTTCTTATTTGAAAATATTTGCCTTGGGAGACTTAAGTTACTGTAAAGAAATCTTGTCATATTTTTGTCCTTGGCGATTTGCAATAGTTTCTACGCTAAAATAGACTTCCCCGATCGATTATGCCATCCTACCCGGATTAAATGACGTTTGTTAAGTGAGAGAGGGGTCGCTGGTATTCGAGATATGCCGTGACTGCCTGTACATACAACTACTACTGTATATTACACCAGCTTGTCCAGAAACCACACCTCTCATTAAAACATCGCATAACATGACACAATGGTTAACTTACAGACATTTTATCTACCGTTTTCTGGTTCGCGTCGTGCTGGTGGTCTTTCATTTCTCGCTGCTGTTAGTGACCCCGAAGTAGAGCTTTTCTAATAAAGAATTCTCTGTCAAATACTGATCGCGTTAAGCTACATAATTTACACTCGTGCCGTAGGTTTGCACTGTGGGAAGGTCTGCCAGGCACTGGCTCTCGCTTGGAGCGCTGTGGTAGCAAGACAGTGGAGCCCGCGCACTGGAAAAGAGGCCAAAAACTTTTCAAACCAGCCCAAACAAATAATTCTCCGTTACGGGCATATTCATTACTAAAACACACACAGTGTTAGTTATTTCTTGAAGTAGAGGCCAGCCTTGAATCAGCATGGGTTCTATATTTTTCTCAGACGAAAATAACATGCCAGGGTGTGTATGTTAAACCTTTCAGTATGAAGTCAAAGAGAAAAACGATTACTAGAGAGAGAGTTAAGTAGATTTTCCCCAGTGTCCGGGCATTATATTTATTGTAGTCTCGTACAGCAATACGAGGTCATTGACTGAGTAAACAAGTCTTCCGTTTGTCACAGATTTAGGGACAAAACCAATTTTTTCTTGTATCAATTTTCTTTCGCCATTTTATTTTATCACAACAAAGTTTTGTTCCTTACCTTCTTTCCAGTAATCAATTAATTTCTGTAAAAGATAATGCAGATTTACTTTTCGTAGCTTTTCATCTTTTCACGTTTGTCCATGTCCTTATTTGATCATGCGCTTTGTTGTTGATTCCAGGGCCTCACTTGTTTATTGTCGTTCATTGCTTTATTAAAACGGGACGTAATGTGTAGTTCTATAGTTATAAGAAATGAACACAATTTAAGTGTCCTACATCATGTCTCTGTTAAATATTTCTTTGTACATCCTTTAGTCAAGTATTTATATTTGGACCAACAATTGTTTGATTGCGTACTGATACGTCATGTTCAACAGTGTTTTTTGTTAATCATCAATATGTAGACTACACATACAACTGCGTGTACATTTTGGTCTGTCAAATAAATAAATATTGTTTTGTCAAATATATTTGGCGCTCCGTGTGTGTTTCTTTTCAATGACAAATCCCAAGAAGCTGAGTTTGGGACGTTCGATTCTTCTTTTCAATGCCTTCCAACAGAAGGTCCAAATCCCAAGAATCCGAATTTTAGGTCGTTCAATTGTTGCGAACTTTGCAGGGAGATTATGAAATGGGCAATAATTCATGAGTAGAGATGCACCAATTTTTTTTCCGATAGTGCAAATCAGGCGGTATGTTGCATAGATGCATGTGATTGACACAACGCCTCATAAATCTCAGTGAGCGGCCCGCATGTTCGACATTTATTACTGGCCTGTTCTAAAATTGTCAGTTAAATCGACGGACATCAAATTACGCTGCATGGTATTTTGTGTGTGTGAATAATGCGCCTTTATTTAATTCGGGGCAATCTCTGGGACGACCAGATTCTTTATCCAACGGCAAAACTGCTTTGTACTCAGGTAATCCATCAAAGGACTTTCTCAGCCACAAATTATTCTCCTTGCATGCTATTTACTGTTGCAATTGTACTTTCGTTTGTGGCCGGTGCAGTGTTGTCCATTGGTGAGCCGGTTTTCATGGTAGACCGCCTATCATTAATTGAGTACAAAATCCGATTGTGTTGTGGATTTCAATTGTTGTTCACTGCTTCTGTTCTGTCTGTGAAATACTTTCTTATTTTACTCCTAAAATTATGTCGCATTGCCTGCTGTTCAACCTATCCAGGTTGCCTGTATGTATGTTCAATTTGGTTTTTACCCATATATTTTAGTCAGAGCCTAGAAGTATCAGATTAATTTGTCATCATTATATATATATATATATATATATATATATATATATATATATATATATATATATATATATATATATATATGTGTGTGTGTGTGTGTGTGTGTCTGTGTCTGTGTCTGTGTCTGTGTCTGTGTCTGTGTACATATATGTGTGTGTTGGTGTCGAGACAGTTGAATAGAAAGGTTGCTATGGTTACAAAAGACGATTAATTATTAAGTACAAACATGTGGAGCACGTGGCTCTTTCTCTTTTTAAGTTTATGTATGAATATATATATATATATATATATATATATATATATAATAACACAAATTCAAGTACAAAGTAATAATATGTGTTGGTTTCACTATAATATTTTCAAAGTTAACATATTAAGGAGAAAAATTACAAAAAAGTGTTTTACAGAACGGAAACAATAAAAAAGAATGCATCTGCTACCCCTGTAATCTGCAATGGACTCTTGAACTATCTGTTGTCCATCTGTTACGGTCTTTAGTCCATGTTCTATTGAGTGCCTGGCGCAGAGTCACCTATCAGAAGCTTGACCATCAATCAACAAATAAATACGGAGATTGATCGAAAGATCTTTCGATGGATCATCCATTAATCTACCGGATCATCCATCACCAAAATCCCCCGGCCACCCATCCATTTGCCGGACCGCCCGTCTGTTCGGTCATTTGCAGACCAAAGAGATCGAATTGTTGTTTAATGTTTGGCTGTGAGGTAAACTCTAGCTTTATTTCACGGAAGTCTCCACACACGTTAGCCGATAGACCAGACACATGACGATCGGCCGGCTTTGACAGCGCTTGCAGTCCACCACACTTGGCGTGAGATGTTTACGTGTTCAGTTGACTTTGCTCCGTCCCATCGGCGATTGCTTACTCACAAAAACGCGAACAGCTGAAACAAAAGCGAACTATTATTTGTAATTTCCCCTCACTGCAAATATATGATCACTCTGACGACGGTAACAGTGTACAAACACTTCGGTGTTGGTAAATTGTATCCTTTCGGGAATCCACACATTAAATATCAATCTCCAAAGTAAAGCGGACTATCAAAGGAAATACGGAAACATCTGGATTTCCGCTCATACTGCGTAGATCTGCGTTATTTGTGACGAAATGCTCATTTGCCTTTTCCATATTTGTATAATCATTGCAATGGTCTTGCGATTTTGAAAGGTGGTATTTTTGATTTCGACGAATTAGGTGCCCATGAAACGTGCTACAACGATGACTCGGAAGAATTATCAAATCATACACAGCAAACAAAGTATGTTCGAAAAAAACAATGCGACCGTTGTACAAACGATGACAGGATCTCTAAAATTTAGATACTACAGTCAAACCTGTGTATAGTGGTCGCACAAGGGACCAGTATTGACGTATCCTTCTATATAGAGGATGCATGTGGCACTACTTTCGGTACTAATGGTTTTTCGAATGGTGACTTTAGGAAAAGATAACAGTAATAATTAAATTCGATGTAATAAATCTCTGAAACTCATAACACTTGTTTCTGATGCGGCTGTAGAAATTGGTAAAATTAGACTTATTTCTTGCTCTCAGTCTAAGAATGTTTTATTTTTGGACAGAGGCTATTCAGAGTAAGGTATGTGGCCTCTGACTATCTGAGAAAGGTGGCAGTTCTGTAGAGGGCTTTTAACATGTAAAATGTTGCAAGACTGCCACCAGGTGACCACTTTAGGGAGGCGACCGCTCGGTAAGCGTGACCACTAAGACAGGTTTGACTGTATTTTCATTATATATTGTACTATAAGAAGAGCAGATATATTATTTTAGTCTGTCCCTTAAACTTTTTGTGTGTACGTTGTCGAAACACAGAGCATTAAGCATGAAGCCAAAAAAATTATTTGCGCTGTTCCGATAACATGGTTTTCAAAAATAGGATACGTAGCTAGCAAAAAGATTTTTTTTTCCAAATAATTTTATTTTTAAATATGCATTTTTCAGGTGTTCGGGGAGATCAAATACTGGCCAAGTTTTTCCAGAAAAAGGTATCATAGCATATAAAAGGATAAAACATAAAAGACATCTTTGTTCACGCAAACATCAAACGCGAGGTAACGAACGCGTGATTTTATGGGGATTTTTCTTTCCTTTTTACTTCCGCGTTTAGGTAGCTCGAAAAAGTCTAGGGTCGGCAGGTAAAAAATAGGGTGGGTTGGGTTATCGAAACAGCACAATATTTTTTTGGAGGGGCTTGATTGAAACACACTGAATTGCGCATGATACTCGTAATTATTGCCGCACAATGGATTCTGATTTGAAATAATGTTCAGGTGTCAAGAGCAACACCAAACGATTATATAATCATGTAGGCTGTGTCAATAAGTTGAACTCTAAACATTTTTGTATAATTAACATGATTGGAACTAATTTGGGATAATTGGATGCTGAAGTAATGTCTTTAAAATCTGCAAATGTAAACTCATCTGCTTTTCTTTTTAGGTGGCACACTTGTTTGTATAAGTAATTTGTAATATTGAGACATTCAGCTATAGGACACCTAACAGTTTTGAGAAATTTGAAAAATATGAAGATCCAATTATCCCAAATTAGTTCCAATCGTGTTTATTGTACAGATAATACAAAATGACCAAAAGTACATAAAGAATTAAAGCTAATGGAGCTTGAATGTGATTAACTAATTAAATAATTAACTATCGTTTCGAGAAAGACATCTTTCCCTGATAGTAACTTTGTACATCGATTTTTTAAATTTCCACCTAAATTGATATGTCTCGTGTCGGTGTTTTGCAAATCGTTTAGAAAACGTAATAAGGAAATTACGTTTTTGAACAGCTTTGTTTATTCCTGTCCTGTCATTTTTACTGAAGCTTTGGAGAAGTTTTTGCCTCTCTTTGAGATGTCCCCTCGATGCATAAATTTGCCAAAAGACAATGACAAGCTGAGTGTACAATTTTTTCGAGCATTTCGAAAAGGTAATTATTGCGCAGCACGTCGATATATTGATAAGTTCGTTGTTTCTTTAGAGCCAACTTTCTTTTCTGCAGATGGTAACTTTCAGTAACTTTTTAAGAGCAAATATAAAGGCCTTTCTGATTTCAAAGAAAGCTCATGGTAATTTAGGTAGCCAGTACGACAATGGGGGCAAAATGTTGTCCTTGGTCTCCAACGTAAATTTATCAAACGCCTTCGATGGTCAATCTCCTTTTCATTTTCTGTGGAGTTGAGATCGACGATGGAGGAAATGAAGTAACCAAGTCACAAGATGATATGATTTTCCAAACTAGCATTTGGAGAGCAGATTGACCGACAGGGGATTAAAAAAAGAAAATAAAATTCTCTTCATTGCCCTATCTCCGGAAAGAAGCCACGACCAGAAACACTTATTTTACTTTGGTGGGCCAAGGATGAATTACACCAAATAAGTATCAATACAGAAGACGCTGTATGTACCACGTTACTGTACTTAATTTGAGGACTCTTCCGATACTGCCATTCTTCGTAAACTCTTTTGAGCAATGTCATCGTAAAACCGGATTAACGGGGGTGTAATTCGTGACCTTTCTGATTTTACAAGATTTTTTATGCATGTTTCTCCACAACGGAAATCAAGTATTACATTCTTTAAAAATATTTCCAGATGTTTAACATCGATGATGTGCATAAAGGTCATTGAACTGTTGATATCCATTTTATCCCTTGGCCACATTTGTGTGTCAGTCTGCCTGTATATATCTCTCCGCCCCCCTCTCCCTCTCCCTATCCTGTCTGTCTGTCTGTCTGTCTGTCTGTCTGTCTCTCTCTCTCTCTCCCTCCTCTCTGTCTGTCTCTCTCTCTCTCTCTCTCTCTCTCTCTCTCTCTCTCTCTCTCTCTCTCTCTCTCTCTCTCTCTCTCTCTCTCTCTCTGCAATGTTTTAGAATTTTGAAGGTAATCATGACTGTTACGCTATCAACACTCGGGCAGAGCGAGCCAAAGAGCACTTAACCATCTCGAAGACTGTGTTTTGTGTAAGTTGGTAGTCCTGGAGCTCACAGCTTGTTTGCTTTGTTTCGCCGGTTATTTGTGGATTTGGTCGAGTTTTGTGCAAATAATGAGTGCGCCTGGGCCGGTCAGGCAACGGGGGTAGGCATAAACAATCTTGAATCGCCGTCACACTGACTCACAAAAATAGAAACATCCATAGATCAACACAACAGACAGTCAAGTTTAAACATTTATGGGCGCGGGAGCTCAGTACCTGTCATACACTTCGGTAGTCAAGTAACAGAGCCCATTATGTCCCACACTTCACTGTCACTGGTTGTATGGTTATTTTATCAGGTAGCTACCCGGGTTATCTCGTTGTTTTGTTGCTCTCAATTCAACTTTGATCGGATACGGCTTGAAAAAAGTGAGTTTCACCGAAAATTGCACCCGACCGATCTCAAACATTACCCCGCCACTGCACACAATGATCCTGGTTTACATTTTTTCATCACCGTCCCATTTGGGCATGCTACTCGTCAAGTCTTGCGGGCCGCTATTGTGATTTTGACGAGAGAGAATGAACACTGATTATTTAACTGATGGGTTATGTATACAAGCGGAAAATTATTAATTACCTCGCCAATATTTTCTCAACTGTGGTTGATCGGGCTTTGATTGCGGGCTACGTGCGTAACAACCTGTCCGCGCTAGTTAGCGCCTGCTTTTAAAACGAAACAGACAAATATCATATAAGCAGGCTTTATGATAAGTGAAATAAGATATAAGTGAGACGGTCCACTTGTTGTTTTAAAGCCAGTGTGTGAACGAGTCAGTTTTATTTATATACGGGGAGAATCTGTTTGGGTGACTGTCCCCTTAATATGTTATTATAAAGACGTACTCAAGAGATAAATAGTGCTAAATTTGCTTTATTCAGCCGAAAACGAGGTTGAGTGCACGTAGTCAGTATTTACAAGGACAAGTTTAATCGTGTCATAGATTTTAGAAATACACTTTTCCAACGGCCTCTCACTGTGTAAGATTTACACGAATGCAGACGCAAGTACAAAATGTTTGACGTCATTGGACTGACTTGTCGAAGCCCGCGAAGAGTTGAATCTCGTCGACTATTGTTTCTGCTCGAAGTTTCTTCAGTCTTTTGTGTTATTTTGTGAGAATATTCCCGTTTAACATTTCCTTCAAGAAACTCTCCGATCGCGTCCACATGTGACATCACTACCTGACCGGATGTGTAAAAAAACAAAGTTTATGGCGACAATATTAGCTTTGCACGCGTGTGTACAACACACGACATTTTTAGCGTTTTCACCGTCCATGATGACTTTAAGGTGTCGTCAGCTTCCGACGCCGCCAAAAATCTGTACTCAAACGCGTTTGTGGGAGAGTTTACGATAAGGATTGTTACTGTTGCCCGAGTTTTTTGTTGCTGCGTTTATACAGGCAGCAGATGGAAGTCATAACGTCTTATATTTTAGAATGCGTTACTTCACGGTGGCGCGTTTGCTTCCCGACTTCATTGAACTAAAGCCTACGTGAGTCACACACCGTCTTCAGACTCTGTGTAATGTATTTGCGAACTTAATATACATTTGTTTTTCTTTGTTACTTTCAACTGAACGTTATAATAGACTACGTTTTCTTTGCCTTCAGCGGCCGCAGTGAGGTCATGCATTGAAGTACTTTCGTCTGTGTGTCGTGCTGAATGGACTGGTTTCCGGACACTTTTGCGAACGTTTACCTCTGACGTCATATCACGCTTGGTTAGTACTGTCAGCAATGACAGTTTTTGCTTTAAGGTTAGGTTGACATATTAAACACGTTTTTCCGTGTAAACCAGACGAGAAGTACATGCGGTGACATGATGCTTTCGACGGCGTATGAATGGAGAGCTCTGTAGTGTACGCCCGTGTTCTTTTGCAGGGAGGTCTGGTTATTTCTAAATTCTGGGGAGGGGCTGTACAACACGGCTTTCCTCTTGTAAGCAACTTCACGTGGATTGCAGATCTTTTGGATGAATAAGTGTTCCAAGATGCTCGTAGGCTAGGGGACATGCGCGAGCTTTCGGAAGTAATTGTGGAGTCTAAAGTGTCGTTAAAACGTGCGACAGTTCGGCATTTTGAATGAGCTTCGCCCGAATGCATCCAAGTTTGGTTAGAATAACAATTGACTGTTCACCTTTCCAAATACAGTGGAAAATTGAGGAAGGGATCACCGACAAAATGCTCGGGGTCACAATTTAAGAACACAGAGGAAAAAACTGGGTTAATTATGTTTCATGTACACATTGACAGAGTTACAATTTATTAACCTGGAAAGAATGAATCGGAGGATCCATCATTTCTGTGCAATGCTATGAAGGCATTACTCAGCACAAATGTATAGACTTAACAAATTAATAATAATAGACGGGTGTTTACTGTAAATCGTCCTTTGAACGTCTCGCTCATCAACGAGTGGTTAGTTGGAATTACAGGAAAATTACATGCATTGCGTGTAATACAAATCGACTTGCACAATCTTCAATAAAAACGGCCAAAAAAATGGTGATTTATTTTGAATTCAACATTACTGAATTCTGAAAGCTAAGTTGTCGAGTCATGTTGCAATAAGCAAGCTATATCAAGCAAGAGAGGCATAATTTGACCAAGAATTCGAATTCGAATTGTTCTCTCCGGCAGCCTAGAAGTTCTGAGACGACGGCTTATTTTCAGCGAATCCCGTGAAGAACGTACGCAGCACCTAAATCGTGGTATTGACTTTTTAGACTCAGTGATGACCCTAAGCTTGCACACTCAAATCCCTGGCTGGTATTGAAATTAGTTGTCAAGTAATAGAGCAAAGTTCCAAAGTTGAAGGACTGCATGATATCTGAGCAAGAAAAATAGCATTTTAGATACATGATTCTGCCCATTTGATTAAGATCTGCTAAATGTATGCGTGTAAAAGACAATGTGCTGAGAATTCCTGTGGGACTAGTTTGACATTTCATCATAACTGAGCACTGAGAGAGGTATTATTAAAAAACCCACGCCTAATGCGGAGGGTAGTGGCCTTTACATCATTTATGCTCTCTTGTGCTGTGACGGTAGCCATGGGCTTTTCTGAAGGTTAGGCAAGTCTTTCCAGGTCGGTGCTTTCAGGTATACAAGAAAGGACACAAAGCCTACGTTACCAAGTTGCAATTTTGAGAGAGAATATCGACAACTTTTCCCGGTAAATCTAGCAGCGTGCGGTCCCTGGGAAGAATTTCAGGGCAGACTTAATGATCTCGTGTGGTGGTCGAAACTTGGGAGGGTGTTGTATATAGTGTGACGAGTACATACAAGTGCGTTTACACGATGGTGCCTTTTCAAGATTTTGAAGACAGCCGCCTAAGACGCATTGAAATGTCAAATTTTCGCTCTGTGCTATTTGAAATAATTTACTCCCGACAAGTTTGTGTTAGCGTCTTTAAATCTTCTGTTAAAGAAACCAAATTCGCTCATGTTTCCCACAACAGACGTTTGAACTTTTCATTGCAAGTAATCAGTCGGTTTCCCAATTTGAAACACATCTGTCTTCAGGACCGTAGCTGAGGGAGGGGGACAGCTGGCCCCCCCTGAAATTCTTTACACTCTCAATGTGTAAATTTATGTAAATTTTCCAAATTCTAGCTACGCTAGGTTCTACCCCCTCCCCCTGGCAATTTGGTCAGGCTACGGCCCTTGTCTTACATTTTGCTCTGATACTAATATTGTCTTCACCTGATTTATAGGAGTCAAAATTGCAGCTTCTTGTTCTACTTCACCTGATTTTATGGGAGAAATGTTAATCAGTGAGTCGCAACTTAGCATTAAATGGGGCAAACAACAGTCTTATGACCAGGCTCATTGCGCTATACAGATGATCAATGAGACATGCAACAGATAACATTCTCTATGAGAAATCTAAATTAACTTGTTCTACAAAATCATTTGTAACAACGCCTTTTGTAAGATCCGTGCACGCGTTCCCCACACATCACATCGCAGTAGACAAGTTTAGTATTATACAAGATACACCTTGTAAATCAAAAGGGACGAGGGCCGGGGGGGGGGGAGGGGAGCAAATCTCACACTGTAAAGCAAGAAGATGATAAGGCTTCGATTGCCGTAGGCTTGAAGTACTACTCTTGCCTTGGCACAATTAGGTCAGTGTTGTGAATTTCTCATTGACGTAAACGTCTAATAAATGAACAAGAATCAGCCATCGATAAGGATGGAAAAAAGTTCGGTCAAAATATATAGTCCCTCGGTGGGAGAGCCGTTGGGTGCAACTACAGTTATTTACACGATGTAAGGGCGCATAAGGAATATTTCACAATACTCTGTGTCATCTAAAACAAATGTATACGTATATATCAAATTTGAACTTTTAAATCAGGGAGTGTTGTATCTCAAGTTGCATCGATTTCACACTTTGGGGGCTGCGATTGCGTACACGGGTTATATCGTTCACAATTACGCACAAGACAACTTGACAACCCTCGTTATCTTGGAAGGCAACCCGATCCAGATACGGTGTATCGGTATACCAAGCTGAATCTGTCACCTTTCTGCACAACACTTGGTTTCCATGGCATGCATACCACACGGTGTTAATATGAAGACGACATGCTTCGCGGGAAAATTTGACCATTGCGTGATACAGTTATACCAGCGGCGGGGATTTTTTCGCGTCTTTTGAAGCTTATTCCCATGGTGTTCTTTGTTTGGATTTCAACTAAATCTACGGTTGGTTGGCAAAGGGTTAAGGTTTCAAGTTTACAATTGATGTTTTCGGCGAGTTCATCAATCATGTTTCAACTTCCACACAGTGCGGCCTGTGAGGAGCGGCGACGTGAAGCCATTGTTGCAATGCCTCGCATAGATTGCGTGAGTGGAACATCTAGCAGATCACGAGGTCGTCCTTCGGTCTCTTTTCATGTCTATATCATCTAATAAACTCCCGACATTCTTTTAAATTTCTGGGTGCCAAGGGTCCGCTTTCGGTAAAAAGCGGCTCAAAGATGAACGTTTTGAACTTTAAAATTTGTTCAGGACCTGCTTGCTCGGGGAAACTCGTTAAGCATTTTCTTACATAATCAAGAACACAAATCAAGAGTCATCGAGCAAATATTTGAGTCAAAGACGCACATTACATCAAATTTATCGATATTTGAAATTTTAAAAAGGCCGCTGTTCTTTGAATTAACTCATTGGGAAAATTTAACGTTTTTTTACGGAAATAAGTATGTTGATAGCTCCATTTTCCGCTGTGCAAGCCACAAAACGGGTCAATACAAGGTTTTGACCAGCAAAGAATTATTGGATCTTGAGAGCCCGATATTTGTCTCCGAAGCGCTTTATACTGTAAATTATAAACGTTAGATTCAAGATTTCGACTATAATACTGACTGTAGAGGACGGACCTAGCTAGTGGTGACAACCAAACCGTAAAGCAGAATGACAAATATTTTACTCATACTAGTTATAAAAAAAAACATCCGACGAAGAAAATATCTCCCTGCATGTTATATAATCGTTGAAATTCTGTGAATATGCAGTTGTCAGCAACACACGCAATATTACTTTTGGATATTGAACGCAAAGTTTCGAATTATTGTCATCACAGTTACAATAAGTCATCGTTGATGACACAGTCCCCACTTGTTAATGGGTACTTTGATGTTAAGTCCTCAGAGAGAATAGAGTCCTCTTCATCAACTAGGTCTGTGATAAAACTACTTTGATACAGATGGCACTCAATGGCCAAGAATGAGTTCCATGGTGATGAAAACATAAAACCAATGTAGGCCACATCCTAATTACAAAAGGTCATTAAATGAGTCAATTAGGAATTAATCGACAGGATGTTGCCAAACGTTTTTGCATACTATCCTAACACTAACAGATTATCACCGGTACCATATTTCATAAAGTTTGACGGACTACTTACAACACTATGAGATCAACATCTGTATCAAGTTTCTTCAAATTCGATGCAGTATTTGTGGATATATCACTCTAATTAGGAAAGTTCATTACATATGCAATGACAAATTAATTAAAATGACACTAATAAATGTCTTTTTCACCGTTAAAGCAATATGAACTTAACATCTGTACCAAGTTTCATGAAATTTGATGCAGTACTTCTTGACATATCAGCCTAATTACGAAACTTCAGTAATTGACATGATACTGCTACATGCCGTGAAACAAATTGATGTGCATTTGTATGAAATAGGTCAATGTCCTTGTACCAACTTTGAATGACACTGGTGGAAATATGTCTGCGTTATGGCTCTATACATGAAAAAATTGTAACAAAATCGCCGCAATGCAGCCGTATTTGATCTCACTGTCTAAAAAATCAACATGCATATGTATGACTTTAGTCAATGTCCATGTACCAACTTTGAATAAAATCAGTTGAGACTTGCCAGAGTTATGGCTCTCGACATGAAAAAAAACATAACAAAGTGGCCACCATGTGGCCACATTAGATCATATTGTGAAACAAATTGACGTACATATGTATATCATAAGTTAATGTCCTTGTACCAACTTTGAATAAATTCGCTTGATACCTGTCTGAGTTATGGTTCCGGACATGAAAAAATCGTAACAAAATGGTCACCATGCAGCCATATTCAATCTTATCGTAAAACAAATAAATGTGCATATGCATGACATAGGTCAATGTCCTTGTACCAACTTTGAATAAATTAATTGAGACGTGCCTGAGTTATGGCTCGGACATGAAAAAATTGTAACAAAATGGCCGCCAGGCGGCAATATTAAATCATATCGTGAAACACATTGACGTGCATATGTATGACATAGGTCAATGTCCTTTTATCAACTTTGAATAAAATCGGTTGAAACATGTCTGAATTAAGGCTCCATACATGAAAAAATTGTAACAAAATGGCCGCAGGGCGGCCATATTGGATCATATCACAAAACAAATCAATGTGCATGTACGACATAGGTCAATGTCCTTATACCAAGTTTGAATAAAATCAGTCAAGACGTGCCTGAGGTTTGGCTAAGGACATGAAAAAATTGTAACAAAATGGCTGCCATGCAGCCATATTGGGTCATATCATGAAATAAATTGACATGCATGTGTATAACATAGGTTAATGTCCTTGTACCAACTTTGAATAAAATCGGTTGAGATATGCCTGAGTTATGGCTCCGTACATGAAAAAATTGTAACAAAATGGCCACACGGCAGCCATATTGGATCGTATCACAAAACAAATTGACGTGCATATGTATGATATAGGTTAATGTCCTTGTACCAACTTTGAATAAAATCGGTTGAAACATGTCTGAGTTATGGCTCTCGACATGAAATATCGTAATAAAATGGCCGCATGGCGGCCATATTAGATTGTATCAAAAAACAAATCGACGTTCATATGTATGACATAGGTTAGTGTCCTTGTACCAACTTTGAATAAAATCGGTTGAGATATGAGTTATGACTCCGTACATGAAAAATCGTAACAAAATGGCAACACGGCAGCTATATTGGATCGTATCACAAATTGACGTGCATATGTACGACATAGGTCAACGTCCTTGACCCAACTTTGAATAAAATCGGTAGAAACATGTCTGAGTTATGCTCTCGACATGAAAAAATCGTAACAAAATGGCCACATGGCGGCCATATTGGATCGTATCACAAAACAAATCGAAATGCATATGTATGACATATGAAGTAATCCTTGTACCAAGTTTGAATTAAATCGCTCCAGGCATCTCTGAGACATCTGCGTGAACGAACGGACGGACGCACGCACACACGGACGGACGGACGCACGCCCGCATGGACATGACCAAACCTATAAGTCCCCACGGACACCTAAAAAACAAAGGTCACGCAAGGGACGCTTGAGTATAAAACTGTGCCAATCTTAAAACGCGGGAAACTTCCAGCAACATATCATAGATAATTGTTTTCCGTTCCGTTACATCAAGATTTTTCCTCGGCCGTTTCAACAAATTCTGTACTTAATGAATGTCTATGACGATATATGGGTAATAGAAGAATTGTTCTCTTCTCGCTTTTCGTTATCTGTATACGCGATGCAATTATAAAATATATGCGTGATAAAACCTTGCAGTGCGGCACTTCACTGAATAATTGAGTCAGTATTGTACATATGTCATTTTATGTATGCAACGTCGACTTATCGAAGTTTGAATAATTTAAATTTTCGTGAAAGTGCATCAATCAGTAATGTCTTTTTTCCACTAGCCTTGTTTTACACAGGGTTACCATCGACACTGCCATTGTCCTTCGCTAATATACTTCCTTACAGGGTCTGACAAATGGCAGAAGGGTAGTACCGGTAGCGGTAATCTCTCTTCGTTTCAATTCTTTCAGACAGGTTTGTTGTCTATACTGTTGTCGTGAGTTTGCTAAATCCTGATTCTTTGGTCATAAATTATCCAAGAGACTCAAAGACAGAATATAAAGAAATATGAAATATTTTACCTTCAGGTCGAAAACAACTTTGTTTCTTTGCTTTATTAATCTTTGTTGTCCATTATATTGCAAACTCCCAAAGATTGCATGGGATGGCTGACAAACGTGTGATGACGCGTGACGTTTGGCTGCCTGCGAATGGTGTGGATGAAAATACGTATGGTTCGTAGGGCTTCATCGTTGAGGGCGCCCCACACACCACGATAGCTTGTTCTTCTCAAGCGTCCAGCTTCTTCAGCGCGCATATCTACTGTGATTGGTGTGATTTTTCACGCAGTTCTTCAACTTGCGTATTTTTTCAATTTTAGTAATAATCACTTCAACTTTTTCTGCTTAGAGTATTACTCAATCCTGCGATTTCAATCAAATAATAATAATTGGCGTGAGAAAAAGGGAATATGTATTAGCAGAGAGATGGATGGATATGAAAAAAATCAAGATGATGGTTTGCACTGAAAGCTTAGAATGACCGGGCAGTTTGTTATTTGATGTCCTTGATTCTGATGGTTTGGATAACAAGTCAATGATTTCCTCTATAACCTCCATCATTCATTCCGTCTGATCATCAGTCTTGTTATTTTTTCCCCCAACAGCTGATCGCCAGATGGACCCCCAATTCAAAGTCACAACATTACAACTTGACCTTACTAACTTTACATGGTGAATTTCATTTTCAAATAAACAAACGTGAAGTTGTCGACAAGAAACAACCGAAGTCTTGACTGGCTGGCTGATGTCTAAGGAACGAGGCAAAACAACGCTGTACGATAACTCCTTTTATTGAGTCCGAGTGAAAATGTACAGTCATGTAGAGAATGGCAAAATCAAACTATCAGCATTGTTCACACTTACTGAGAACAAACAACATAGATAATAATTATATATACATATGTGGAAAAAATAAACTATTATTAAAAGTATCAGTGAGACATCTACTGTTAAAAATTACACTCTGATAGTAATCAGGAAGCACATGAGTACAGAGTCAAAACAGAATGACTTCATTCATTCATTTATAAGAGACTGAAAAAAGTGAATTAAAAGAAGATTTGTCATATCAAGACAGGGAAATAAAGGGTTGAATGATGATATAACAATCATTCTGTTCGCATATATGTATGTTCTTCATGTTGTGTGTGTATTTGTATGTATGTATGTACGTATGAATGTATGTATGTATGTATTTATGTATGTACATGTATGTATGTATGTATGTATGTATGTATGTATGTATGTATGTGTGCCAGCCAGTAGGACTTGTGCTACATAACTGATTTACACACAGCTTTAGGCATTGAAATATTGCAACATTGATACAAAGAAACACGAAATTGGTCAAACACTTCAGTGAATAAAATTGGATTTTGGCAGCAGTTTGTGGTAGCAATGATGAGATATATTTAAACTGGCAAATTTTACTCATGACTGCCAGGCACCTATGCTAAATTACATAAAAACTAAGCACAGGAAATTAGTCATAAAGCATAAGAAAGCATCAATGCATTTTCCATACCAGATCACTTGCAATTACAAAAATTGTAAACTTCATTTTGCTAGAATTGAAGATCGTATAGTTTGGGAATTTGTGAAATTACTGCTACTTGTCCTTAAAAATGATTGTTTTTACACCCAAACTGGTCAAAGTCTGTTAAACCCGTGTATACGTACTTGCTCACTGCCCTGAACAAATACACTGAAATTGATGAAGAGTAGTCCACAGTAAACTTGGATGTACAAATGCGAACAAAAATCCACTACAGAAAAAAAACACAGGATAAACATGCTGACTACCATCAGTGACTATCTTTGCTATGCGATTCTTTTTTCCAGAAGTCACCTGGTGGCAGTATTCATGAATTCGAACAAAAGAGTTGATTTCTCAAACATCGAAAATTCACACCACAAAACGAAAGCTGAGTATATCACTGTGAATGTATTAACATTGTTGACATCTTCTTTGAAGTGTTTTGTGATGTGAACCAGAAAAGAACACTGACTGAGGTCAAAAAATGTCAAGGTACTGTACATTGAAAGCACAGAATATCTACGATGACTTTTTTACAAGTACACTTTCCTAGACTCGCTTCTTCTATAAAATTACCACAAAATCAATATTTTCAAAGAACAGATACCCATTCGATATTATTGATATTGTCAAGTTCAAAGTGAGGATACCACAGCTGTTCAAGTCAGTTTACATAACTTTACAATGCCTGGGTTAAAACCAAAATGAGGATGAAACCACAAGCACATACAATATGAAAATTTACTCTGGATTAAAAATATAATCGTTCTGATTTCCTGCACGCTGATAAAGAGAATCACCCAGCAGTTAAATCTGAATTGTTGTACGAAATCACTCTGAACTATTGTCATATGAGTGTGACTGTATACACTTAAAGCCAACTCTGAAAGATATCAATTTGGAAATTCCCTCTCATTTTATTGTGGGTGATGTTGTCAGCATAGGAAAATAACATTATTGTGGAACCCTGTCAGTTACTGATTTTTTATTGTAGGAAAGAGGTATTGTGTAAGAACACCAGTAAAATTATGAATTTCTATTGAGTGATTTATGATAATGTAATTTTACTGATATTTGACAGATGTGATGAATTTTCAGTCTGAACAATCACATGTACTGTCTTCTAAGAATGTCCATGAGATGTCAGGTGACAAAACTGAGCTATGCATCTGTCTATGTCATCATAAATCACCGTCATTTTAGATTACTGTTCAAGACGACACAGAATCTACATGATGTGATACAACAGTTGGCGACAAACCAAATCTTTACAACGATTAATCGGTAAGTTTTAATATTTTGGATCTCAGTCTAGGTTCTATGTCTTCACTGACTATGCATATACAGGGCCTCTCAAGTCTAGGACCTGGCGCAAGATCAAGTGGTGCATGAAGGGCGCCACCAAGCAGCACTGTGCCACATACTCTTCTGATAGTCTACGTCTATCAGCCAATGAAAATCAAGAAAAAATATACAGTGCCAAGCTTTGCATTTATTTCCATAACTATTTTCATACTCAGAAACTATCCCGCATAAACAAGAAAGATGTGTGAACTTTGACCTCACAGATCACATGATCCCTTGAGGTGATGCTCAGCTGTCATATAGCATAACTTTTCTCTCTGCCAGGGTGATAATTAGGGAAACTAAATACCCACAAAAGTTCATTACATTAGAAAGACAAATCTCACAGTTTGTTCCTTTAATAAACTTTTTTAAATTTCAAAAAATATACACTTTCAAAGTTTACAGATGGTTTTCTGTGAGCACAAAAAATTGAAAACAGAATAAAAAGTATAGAGGCTGGAAGGGACCTGGAGTGACGTGAATCAGGAGGGAGACTTTCAACTTTCTCCAAAGACAAAACAAAAGGTCATCTCTTTTAATAATGAGAGTCTCTGAGATTATCAGATGATAAACTGCTGAATATATTTGAACTTGTCGCTTCTCTTACATGTTAAAAATATGTGTTACAAACAGCTGTTCAGTCAGTGGATGTTACAGCAAGCATGTATAATGTATATGCTGAATGTATATCCACATATTGTCCTGTATTACTTGTAATATGTGCGCAAACCAAACTATAATATGGTCTAGAGTCTTTTCTAATGTTGGATTAGCACACTCAAAGAGCAATCTTTTTTTCAGCCATTTCTTCTTTTGGGTAGCTTTGTCTCCATGCATTGGAAAGGTGGGTGTTACAGAATGTGTAAAAGATCTATGTGACTGATGGAACTTCTCACTGGCATGACTCCGTATTGAGATCTACTGCATTAAACTTAACTACAAAGTGGAAAGCTGTAGAGTAAATTTGGATTGAAAATTACATCAGACTCTTTTAAAATTGTCAGTACTGAAAAATTATAATGAAAAAAAATTTATTAGAGCGGGGCATTGTAATCCACGACTTTTAACGTTGAGTCTATGTAAGGCATGGCATGGCACTCTGAATAGTATACAATACTAAAACACCAGTACTTCACGCTTGACTGTAAATATCGCCCTCTAGAGACCAACACGCACTCACTACCTTAAAACTGCCTATGGGAATATAAATGAACATGCTGAAAGGTTAATTTTGCAACAAAGAAAAATTTTAATTGGCAGAAACATTCTTTCATTACAGCTTTTCTATATATATATATATAAACTGCATCACTGTCTATAAGGAATACAGGTATCTGGTTCTATAGAGCGGAGATAGCATTTTCACAATCATCGTCACTACCACTTCAGTGGTGGTACAGGTACGTTTCAGATTATTCAAATAAATACTTTGAAGTATCAACTCTACAAAATATGTGATAAATTTGCTATACATAATTATTTACAGCTACATGTCAAGTCCACATTATGTCAGCCAGACATGCAGAACACACAAGAAATGAATTTCACTACTAGTCTACTGTCTTAGGCCTGGGTATAAATGTAGATAAATAAATAGGTTTTTTAATTTCAAGCTTCTTGAAACTTTAATAGCAAAATCTTTTCAATATTTGGTAAGCACAGGACAAAATATAGAAAGCAATTACTAATGAAACAACTTAATCAAATATAATTATCTTCTTTCAGCCTACGGCTCTAAAAAAAATCTTAAGAAAGACAGGTATTACAGTAACTAGGCACTCATATTCATACTAAGCTGTGTGGTTGATTCAAAAGGTTGTTTAAATCAAAGAATATTTGAACTGGTTTATTTATGTGGTATTGCGGAGATAATGGGTAAAACATTATTTAGGAAGAGTATTGCAAATACTAAAAGTAAACACAATATGTGCTTTCACATTTCTGATACAAAGTATAACGGTGTAGGTACTATGTGTGTGTGTGTGTGTGTGTGTGTTAAAATATAAATAAAACAAGACAATTATAAAACAAAACTAGCTCAGAGAGTCCTCTTTCTACAATACCTACAATAAAGTACATGTACATCGTCAAGGAAGGAATTAAACCAAAGGCTTCATCAATAAGAGTCAAAACAAAGTCAAATGACAATGTAAACTTTGACGCAAACTTCGTCAATAGTGCTAAGACCATCGCGAGTACAGCATCTACTGGAACTCATTACTTATTACCCACTTTCATGATAACCTGACGACGAAACATACTACCTCAATTTCTGTTCTACGTTCATCAAATGGAATGCTGACAATTAACAAGCTGTTCTTATAAAGTCTTGTATAGAAACAATGAATCGTGATATATTATAACATAATGACTTACATCTATTAAAAAATGTTATAGGCCAATTGTAATAAATACTTGCAAACTTCCATTGACTCTTACATTCACCACGAGCGATCAAAATTTTCTTTTTGAAATCATGTATACCACAGAGAGGTTGATTAAATATCTCAAGCAGTTTAAGAACTTATCTTTTTAGGCAATGGAGCCTAAAAGAGGGTGCATACAGACATGTATCAATGGGTTTGTGCATCTTGAGTCACCTCACTATGCAGTCCCTCCCCATTCCAATGCACATGGATTCATCCCAACAAAGAATAGCAATATGGAAAGACCAAACCACAGGTAAGTATGGGGGGTTAAAGTTAAAGCTGAAAAGACCCAGTATATGAACTCCCTGCATAGTCAATTGCAAAACATTTTCACACGAATCTTCTTCCTCTCTTTAAACTCAGCTCTAATCCCATCAGTACCACAAACAGACAGCAGAAACGGACAATCATCTGACCTTTGTTCGCTACATCAACATGAAAAGAACACAGTCACATATGCCATGTGCTGTAACTGGGGGTCTACCTCATTTTGCTTAAGGTTCCCCTTGATAATCCAGAGTTCTAATCGTAGGTACATGTAGAGAGTAAAATGTTACAGTATTTTTCTGATCTGTGTACACTGTATTGTTGTCTGCCTAATTTTAGCAAAACCACAGTAAAGACACTGTTATCCCTCTTATCAAATTTCAACTCAAGGTAGGCAAAAAACTCCACAAAGTCATCCCTAAAGAGACAATCTCAATTAACTGCTACAGCCAGAATGTCTTCTCTGGCAACAAACATCCTTATGTACATGTGAGTGCAATAAAGTATGACAGCTTTGTTCTTTTTTATAAACTGTTCCGTACAAAATATAAAACTCGGGAATAAAAGTCGGACGCTATCTGGGATACAATACAGAATTACTCGAATGGGAAATTCCACTTGCAGGAATCACTCATGATTTTGATCAAGTCCATGTTCATGCAGTGTATTCAGTCAGTTAAAATGTCAGCTACACACTTCAAAGTGAAGTGTCAATGCCATTTTCCCAAGGTTAAGATAAGATGACAATAAGAATACTGCCCATATATATGACTGAGTTTGATGACAGTGAGTTTGATGACAGTGAGTTTGATGACTGTGTATAACCTGACATCCGCAGCCAGATATTATCAATTTATGGGAGAGTTGGTGAAGAAATGATGAATTTAATGCAGAGTAGTTCTAGGTCTACCAAAAGTCATTTCAATGTTCTGTGAATTTTGCCACCACATTGCCAATTATATAGCCTACATTGTCAATAAACAGTCCAAAATGTGTGAAATGTCTTTTCATCAAAACATTAGGGATTCCTTTCTGGTGCAACTACAGCACATTCTGACACAGTTTGCATGTCTATCTGATTTATTTATGATTCTGTGAGTGTTGGAGATGGCTTACTTTCTTCTTGATGGCTTTCACACTCCGACTCCTCCTGCTTCACATGTAAGGTCAGCTCTCCATTGGTGCTCTCAGCGGGAATCCTTCCTTCAGCCTTCACATGGTTCTCCGAGTCTTCAATTTCAACCTTGGGCTTGGCACTTTCCTCCTTGCACGGCGATGCCGGCTGTGCTGCCGTCACCGATGACGGTGGCGGCGGCGGCACATCGCTGTCCGTCGTCACTGCCATTTCCTCCTCCGATGTCAACTCCTCCTGCTTGTATTCCGGATAGTACTGTTTCAACCTGATGTGCCAGGCCACACTGGTGCAGGCAGACGTCGTCTGGAACTGATGAATGATGTTCCTCGGGATGAAGTAGACGTCATTGTCTCTGAGTTTGATCTTTGCATATTTGACACCTTCTCGTCGAAGCTGGTTTAATTTGGCAGTTTCTACCCACTGAACACACTGTAATAGATACAAATAACAGGAAAATTAACGACAGTCCTCAACTTTTTGTGGATTCTCTCTTTTTAAGGTTGTTTTGACAAAAACTGTCTTATTCCGCAAAAAGTGAAGTCATTCAGCTGATGAATAAAACTGATTGTACACATGATAATTAGACCAATTATTTTTACCATCCTGTGACAATACACTCATATGAATATGTAATCAGGGAGTAGAAAGTTGTATGTTAATTTCCAAAAAAGGCATTTGCAACAAAAGAGCTTTACTAATAAAGAGTTTTCTTAGTAAAGTATCACAGTTACTTTAATTATTTTTGTCTCTTCTCAATGGATATTCTGCTACGGAACAGTTGGGTAATTTTTTCATAAAGAATTTGGTACTTATTTGGATTTGAATAAAATACTTGAACACTTCAGAATAAAGCACGCTGCCAAACATTTTAAAGTACAGACTGCAACTGCACTGAGCTTGAAATTTTGCTGGAGTGTTTGTTCATTACTTATTATTGGGTCACTGCTATTAGATTTCTCTCCTTCCTGCAATTCATTACAGCTGAAAAGTTGATGGCGCCCTCACAGGTGACTTTAAAATAACGCAAAATATGCATTCAATGACCAAAAGGAAACTGTATTATCAGTTCCTCATAAAGCACAATAATTGACATGTAAATCACTGTGCAACAAACATACTGGGTTAGACAGTGTTCCGTATTTGTGTATGATTGTTAGCAGTTTGAGGGGGATGAGTATTTTAGAAAGAGGAGTTTTGAATACAGTACCTGTGATACTGGTGGCTCGTGTAGATCAAGCTGTAACTCCTCTGTGACGGTATGAAAATTGGCAGCATCAAAGCATATCACATCTTTCACAACTCTGTCTGTGGTGTATCTGCAATTGACAGAAATGGACAATACATGTACATATCTGAATTACTGCAGGAATACCCAATCACATCAAAGGAGGTGATGATATGCCGACATGGACAATAAATGGAATTACAGCAGCAAAATCAATTTCAACATATAGGAAGCCATAGTAATCAGACATAGTTGAATACGCCTTCGCATCATCAATACTCAAGTCCGGGGTACTGAATTTCTGTTTGCTGAAAATCACTCAATAGAACTTATTCCAAATACATTTGCTCAGGGGCATACATTTTGATCTATCTGTAAGCTTTCACTCCTCGTTTGTACATTAAAGCTCCATAAGCTGTATCTTTTGGCTATTTTTTCAGAACTTTTGTTTGTGGTTTCCCTACACTTTCTGCATTGAATCCCTAAACTGTAATTTAATGCCAAGTATTTAGCATATCAACACAACCTTTATGAGTATATTCTCCATTGTTCCTGTTGAAAATTGTATTCAAGTCCGGACTAGAATTCATTTGTAAACAATAAACAATAAACACTACAAACATACAAGCTGCGTTGACAAAAAGAATACTCGAAATTTCAGCATGACAAACTGAATAGGTACCTGATGTGCACAGTAGTTGATATACAGAAGCAGAATACTGAAAAACTTGCCACAAGTTACAGCTTATGTCCCTTTAACTAACTCTTCAAAAGTTCCACGTTTAAACTTTTTGAAAAACATCCCTCAAGGCACAAAGAATGGAGATTCTCAAAAATATACAGAAATGGAATATAAATCCCTACTGAGGGCTGAAGCTACCGGGACCAAGTATTAAATCAGCGCAAAGAAATTTCTTTACCATTGTTTCTGACTTGCATACTTCAAGGAATTTAAAATCTCTTCTTGTCACTTTCAACTTATGGTAATTACAGACTTCTCACTGCTTTCGATTGCAGTATTCTAAAGCCCTAGCTCACGCACTTAAAGGAGCAGGTTCTCTTTGAACAAAATGACTAACTGTACACAACTTTCAAAGGAGAACAAAGGGACTAACTGTACACAACTTTCAAAGGAGAACAAAGGCTTATTAACATAAACAGTCAATGTCAATAAGCACTAATGCCAGAACCAGGGATTTAGGACTGCCCCTTAAAGTTTATTTACAAAAATATATGACAAAGCTAGTTTGCAGCATTACCGGTAGCAAACAAACCCATGTGTGCAAATGCGCATAGAGGTACGTGTATTTCCATACGTGTTTGTACACATGTGGGTTTGTTTGTACCACCATTAAATGATGTCTTGGGCAACTGAGTGTGTAGAACACATCAGATCCTTTTTATTCCAGAGTAGAACCGTTGACAATTTCTATACAACTGGCCACTTTAATGAACTTGTAACACAACAGACAGAATTAGTTACTCACTCTTGACCACAGTGTACTGCTTTGAGTACACCGACAGCTGCTGTCGTACGTCTGTCAAAACCTTGACCAACATGATCAGCGTGACACCTTGTGCGGTCTTCTGCAAGAATCTCTCTGGGTTCTGATGCCCTTGGTAAGTATTGCAGGTTCCTAAGTTCATTCACGCCAGTTCTGAAAAGACAGGAATGGTACACCTACTGGTTACGGGGTTCATAGAATAAAAGTAAACAAGGGTAGATGAAAGATTGTTGGACAGAGCTGGACAGGAGCGGACTGGTAACAGGCAGATTAGGAGACATGAAGGCTAAATGGGCATGTAAAACTCATCTCAACATACAGTGTTTCCCCTGGGTGCTACAATCTTCTCGCAAATTTGGCTAGAAGCCCTAGAAAATTATTCGCCAAGCTAACTATTCAATTAGCCAAACCGATAATATAACTGAACGGAATAGTGCTGATCGCAAATGACGTCTTTTCTCTCTTATAATATGCAAATATAAACTTTAGTCTGCATTTTCCGCAAGAATGAAAGAAACAAAACCTGCTGGTGCAACTAAGGATATAAAAAGTCACACTGACTGGCTCAGACTACAAGCTGCAACAACAGCCACGCATGAAGCATTTGCCGAATTTCAAGCAGTCATGTCGCGCCCATGTAGCTATACATATATTTAGTAACAAGCTCGAAATTACAATCAGCACTATAGATAACGCATGTTGGTGATTTAAATGCAGAAACCTGGTTCAGTGTGGTTTTCCAATCAAATCAGAAATCCAATCTCTTAGCAGTTCAACAGCACAACACTCTCAGACATGGGAAATACATGTATGTGCTTATTTAAGACTTTTGATTTTGAAGTTGAATATGGTTGACTTTTTTAAAACATACATTTGACACTTGAATTTAGCTGTGTATGTGAACACAAGCGGTGCTTAGGCAGCGTACCGATCGTGCTTGGGTCAGGGGTCATAGACCCAAGTGCGTATTTACGGACAGCTTGAATCATGCCATCACCAATCATAAATCCAAATGTTCACGTCAATTATGTAAAGAGAACCATAACATATCACATACACCCTTTTGATATAGAGAAACAACTTTATGTTTCACTGATGAACCAGTTAAATGCTCATAGCTCGAAATATCGTGACAAGGGTTGCATATTTGCATGATATGTAGGCGGAAGTACACCGACTCGATCAGATGAGCACCTTCTCTGTTGAGTCTGTTGATGATGTCACGTCTCAATAAACTGAAAGCTATCACAAATTTTACTGTAAGGAGGCCCAAGGTTCTCCCCACGCTGGACGGCGCTGGACAGTCCTGTCTGGCACTCAAATAAAACAGCCGGCAGAAACACTGTCTGTCCGGCTCCTATTGTTTTCATTTTTCTGACGTTCTACTTTGTTTGACACAAAGCAACCACCATTTTCCCATGATTGGTTCACTCATAAGTCTATTTTAAATGGATATAATAAGAAACATTGGGTGTGAAGTTTCGAAATGTGCGAAAAGCATAAGTAATGGGCCGAGTGGTGATCAAAGTGGGCGCCACATTTTATTCCAGCCCGCTACGGGAGCCATGCCTCCATGCGTTGTGTCTGTCGGCAATAGTAAGACAGAGGCCGCTATATGTGTCTATAAAGAGTGTAAAATGGGTGACGTTCTTGAATGGTCGAAAGAAGTTTTCTACCTCGAAAAGAAAGACTTGAAATTGTTATCACAGTATGGGGTGCGAATCTGATAAATAAAAACCTTTGATATAAAAACTCAAACATCCTACTGCTCAATACCATTTCTATCTCGAGATACACATAGTACACATCAAGTGAGAAAGCTCCGTAACCATGTCACTTGTGAAGTACATGACGTCTGGTAAACGTAAGCAGTCAGCCGATGCTGAAAATCAACCACCAGCAGAGAATGACGTTAAGAAAGCCAAGCTAGATGATGCAAAGTCCGTGCAGCCGATCAAGCAGTCAACAGTTTTCCGGTCCGAGTTGCTAAGAAGTCGAGAGACCTGGCTGTACTACTGTCAAGGCGAGGGTATGTTTTGATGCCTGAGCCAAAAATTCAACCTGCATCCCTACGACCGAAGTACATGGAATGACACTCCGTGTAAGCAACTCCAACTGAGCAGCGCAAAAGAACACGAACAGACTGTAGCCCACCGAGATGCTGTTCAACGCAAGTTGGCCTCCAAGTCCAGTCAAAACATCGCCGAAGTTATTCAACCCGATGTACATGTAAACTCCGATGCCATTATCTCTGCTTTCACCTTCCTCTATTTTCTCGCTAAGCGTCGAATACCACACACAAGGAACTTTGAGCCGACTCTCCATCTTCTAAGCCAGCTTGGCTTGTCGGTTAAGCAAGATTTAAACGTCAGCAAGAACGTCACCTACTGCAGCGAAAGATTGAGGCAAGAAATGTTGCACATCTTATCGTCCGTCATCGAAGACAAAACAATCAACGAACTGAAGAGCTCTGAGTTTTATTTGGTTATGCTGGATGAAACTACAGATGTTAGTGTTAGCGAACAACTGACTCTGAACTCAGGGCTCGACATAAGCGCTAGCCCACTAGCCCGAGGCTAGTAAATTTTCAAGAGGACTAGTAAAAATGTCTTCGGAGGTAGTCCTGCGGACTAGTGCAATTTTCAAGTTCCGTAGCTGTCCAGGAAAGTTTATCGCTACGGTAACTGGTCGTTTCGGCACCAAGTCGTTTCGGCCCAAGTCGTTTCGGCCTCGCAATTTCCGTCCCAAAGTCATTTCGGCACCGCAACCCAAGACGTTTCGGCATCCCTGTTTCGATTTGTTTTCAAACTATTTAGTAATTGACTGACCAGTCATATTCGTAAGCGTTACCTTTGCGTTCTGACCAGTACTTTTCTGTGCATTTGTGTGACATTTGCCGTGCTGTTTTGGCACCGCTTTCAAACATTTGCCGTGTCGGCGGCTATTGCTATCGATAAACTTGTGTCACAGATTTAAAAACGATATGAAGTTTTTTTCTTACGGTCTCTTACTATGTTCTCACGAAGTGAAGCATGATGTACATGTACATTGATGTTATTTGACACTTACTTTTTTAGTGCTTTTATTTGCAACATTACGCTCCAGCACTAGTTCCCTCAGATAGCCCTGAGCAGTGCCGAAACGTCTTGGGTCCTGAAATCGGGAGGCCGAAACGTCTTGGGCCGAAACGACTTGGTGCCGAAACGTCTAGAACCCATCGCTACAAAACTAATGGGACGCCGGGCCACTCATTCGATAAGAATGAACCAAGCCTCGATCATTTTATATAAAAATAAACTAACTTTTACCCAAACAAATTGGACAGTGAAACAGTGAAGCAAACTTTATTGATCACCAACTTAAAATGAAACAGTTTACCTGCTACGGAGAATCAAATTGTACTGTACATGCCAGTAACATGGCCCCGGGAAACATGGCTCAATGCAACGCTGAGCATCAAACGGAATTGTCTGCACGTCGTGTATTTTGGTTTGCTTGAAGCTCATCACTTCGCCTAAAAACATGAGCAACCCCACAATTTCGTTCAAACACTGTATCCTTGCCTTTCAAAGAAGATTTTTCTCAAGATTTCTTCAGGGGCATTCCCAAACAACACCTCCGATAGTTCGTAGCCAGCTTGACCCTGCTTTAGAATGCCTCCACATGCTGACCTCCATATATAGTCAAGACCCCCTAGCTTGATTGAAGCTGATCTTAAAAAGAGCCATCTAGCTTGCCAAAACAGTGCTATGGCAAGTTGCTACTGCTTGTACAGGTGAGGGAATTCCTCACAGATAATAACTTGGTGCTAGCAACTTATTGTTTTGCCATTTTAGTGGAAAAGTGTAAATTATTGGGGCAATAATAGTGAAGTGACCCTTAAAACAGTAGTGAATAAACAACGTATGAAATGGGTGTATCAAACTGTTGTATCCAATCACTTCTGGGAGTCATTGGTTATTTTTGTGCTAATCACATTTTGTTACCAGTAACTGGCAAAAACTCATAAAAGACACAAGCACATGAAATGGTAAAATGCAACATTTTTACTATTAAAAACAAAATTTTTCACAAACCATTATTACAAATGAGAGGTCCTCCCCACAAGCTGGTCAATTTTAAAATGTGATATATGTCAAAAATATGAAGGCACTCCACAGGAACATTTGTGAATGGCTGTCAGTTCTGGAGAAACAAATCTGTCCCCAGCATGAACAAACATGTTCTTTGCAAATTAATGGCGCACTACCTGAGCTATGAAGGATTTTCCAACAAATTCATCTCTACCTCTGATTTTATTCTTGATGGCAATAGGCTATTTTCATGACCTCTCCTCCTACACAGGACATTTCATTCAGGTTATTTTTGTGGTTTATATATGATTCAAAGTTAAACATTTTGCAGTAAGCAAATGTGCTAGTCTTGCATGAAAGTTAGTTATTGGGTTTAAAAACCTTTGCGACAAAAAATATGAGAATGGTCATATATACACCTCTTTACAACATGACAGCAACATTTGGCTTTGCTTGAGCAGGACTAGTAGATTTCATTTAGGACTACTAAAAATGAACTGCTACTAGTCCTTCGGGCTAGTGGATGATTTGACCTTACGTCGAGCCCTGAAAAAATCAGTAACATACATGAACAATGTACAGGAGTTGCGCTTACCTTCGCCTCTGTTTGTACGGTGACTTTGGGAGATCCGCGGTTGGTATGACCTGTTCTCCTGGCCTGACCCACAAGATTGGTCCGTCATTGCTTCGATTCCTGGGCATTTGCACGATGGAAAGTTCACTCCATGGCACTGTTCTCCGCAGGAATGGATTCTGTTCCATGCTGTCCAGGAATTCTGGGAAGTAGTCTCCCACTTCTTCACTGACTGTCCCTACTAAACTGACTTGCAACATAGGCCCTGAGCGGAAGGTGCCGTTGCTATAAGTCCTGTGAACTTCCCTCTGAAAATCCGCCATGTCCGTGGAGACAATGTCTGATTTCTTGCCGAGGATTTCAGTTTTTACTTTGGTGTGGGGATAGTGGTAAGCAAAGTGCTCCACTAGGTCGGGAAGATACGCCGCTGAGCCATGTATAATACTCATCACAAACCTTGACACGCTTTCAGAATGTTCGGCAAAGGACACCCTCACGTATTCATCTGCGAATTCCTCAAGCTCTGCTCCCTGTAAATGTGCAATTTCATCGGAGAATGCATGCAGGACCAGCGCACCTCCATTTGGGTCTTCTTCAATGTGCATATATTGGCCATACTTGGATTCTGATTTTAAGTCACTTAGTTTGATTGAACGATCAGTTGTACCACTCATGTGATTGTTCCTCTTAGCTTCCACTATTGTGACAGCAGAGCTCTTGACAGTTTGCGTCTCTTTGTGATTGGTGAGCACATCCTTCCGTTTGACTCGGGGCTTCTTTGCTTTTTCTTTGGGTATCCTAGATTTCTTGATGACCAGCTTGGGCACATGTAGACCGTTGTTATTCAGCATACCTTCATTCTCATGTGGATCTGCTTCACCTACAAGATACACAGAACATCAACTTACACTCTGATGCTTGGAATCATTTTGAAACCATGATGACCTACACATACATGGATCACCATGAAACAATTTTCATAAATCATCATAAATCAAGTGTATGGGAATGATAGAACAATAATAAGCTGATATCTACATATGAGGTGTTTCCGCGTTTAACATACAGCTTTTATGAGAATACATGTATGCTGATTTTTCAATGCTATTCAATATTGTACAATAATTGAAAACTATACACATGTGCAGCATGTAAATACAGGTGTATCAGTCAGTGACATGTTTGCATTTAGAAACTGGCTAATAAGAGATAAACCTTTTGCTGCCAAGTCCATATTTCACCACCAGGTCAAGATGGTTAAAATTAATTAAACACAACATATTCAATATGATGTATTGTAACATAATACTGTACATTTGAAGGCTGTTGAAAACATAATACTGTAAAGTTGATTTTTTGGGACAAAAGATGCTATAATATACCAAGCCAAGTGGGTGAAAATATGTCATGTTTTGGCTCATTACCGCTTTTTACTGACTTGGCTGATGGGGAAGTGATACAGTTATTACTGTCTGGCAGGAAAAGGGTTAAATGTTTTTAAGTTATTGTGTATTCCAGGAAAAATTCAGATGAGACTATTTGAAAATAGCTTTCAACAGCCTGTGGACTTTAAAATCTTATCAACCTAGAAATTTTTGACAACCTTAGTATAGCAATAAAATACAGAATGGCACACAGACGTCATTTTGTGAAGGGTAGACCCCTGGTAAATTTTACCATGGTTTCAAAGCTATGTTATGGGGGTTCCTCTGAGTATATAAAAGGCACACGCTCTGTATTTATTGTGGATTTTTTGTTCCAAAATACCTTCCCATTTTCCTCCAACATTATTTTTATTTCTTCCATTAAGTCAGTTTATATGTAAATGGTCATATATGATTGTCATTCTATGACAGAATTTCAGTCAAGTTAAAGTTTTTCCATCTTGAGCAGTCAATTCCGCTATGTTTGAATGCAACCTTACACAGCAGAACAGCATCACTACTTATGCAGATGACAACACTAAGCGCAGTCCAACACCAGCAACTACATACAGCAAAACCTATCTAAACAAAACTGTTCAGGGACTGAGAAATCATTCAGTTTGGAGAGGTGTTTGGTTTATAGAGGTTCTTTTAACATAGAGTTCTATTGGAATGGCATTGGGAAGAGGATTCGGTTTAGAGAGGTTTCAAGTTTAGACAGGGTTTGGTTTAGACCGGTTTCACTGGATTTCCCAATTAAGGGCATCTCCATCAAGAAAACTGTCGAAAATTTTGATTGCATGTAGTGTCTGTATATCTTTGTCTAAGTGATGAAAAGTATAAAGCCTAACATACATGTAGCAAAGGAGGGGTAACTTGCAGTTCTCGTCCCAGAGTACCAGGACTCGAGTATTTCAATGCAGAACAGCATGCTGTAAGTGGGAAGTTATGAAAAACTTGTAGCCAATACTAATTTTGCCTTTAACACTTTTGTGAGATATGAAAACAGTTATCACTTCGATTTTTGCTTGTTTTAACCCTTTTCCTGCCAAGTCGGTGAAAATCCGCTTGAAATTCGGTGTAGCTAGAAGCTGAGCAGCCACGGCCGTTATCCTCCTAAGGCGGTGGAAATCAGGCTCCTTTTTGGTACCCCCTTTCCTGCCTAGTCGACGGAACTACGTGTAGCAAACCCTTGCTCACGCTAGGGGTCGTTCGAGGACAGGTTTTGGGCGAGGAACGGTGTTTGCTCTCGAAATGGGTTCACAGGGAGTCCAAGGACAGGGAAAGGTGCAGAAACCTGTCCGCCAGTCCCCCACACCCGAGGGGGGCTGGGTTTTTTTTACCGCTTTTTAGCGGACTTGGCAGGATAGCATGGTGACGTTTTCTGGCGGAGTTGGACGTACTTGGCTGCCTGGCACTATAGAGATTGCTGCCGAACTTGACCAACTCGGCAATGCTAATCTAGAAGGCTACCTCTTGCAAACGACTTGGCAGATATGCCGATGGTGCGAGACGAAAGTCACTTATTCAGTTGTGCGTGACTGAAAATGAGAACGTATTTTTGACGGGACGGCTCGACTTGTTCCTCCCATGGAACGGATATGAACGACTCCCATTACAAACTGGTGTCCGACGTACTAAGCTGGGCTTCAGCTCTGCAAGTTCAAGCCAGGCAACGTCCTTCACTGCCTTGGCCGTGCCATTCAATGGACGTAGCTTTGGATTTTTTATTTATTCCACCGTCCGAAGTACTGGCTCTGGTTTGCAGGCAAACGTATCCTCTTGCCGACGCATTGGTAACTACGTACGCTGTTTGCGTACAGAGAATTCAAAAGGGCACATGAGGTCAATATGCTACATGTACGGGGATACCGCCTGCATTTAGCAGGGACTGCTTTTGTTATGCAAACCAGCTAGCAGTACAATATGGCTGCCAGCATGTGGACACGTCGATGGCTAGAACAATGGAAGCATATTGCGTTGCACCCGTGCATCGCAAAAGTGAACTGAAGACTTGGGGTAGTGACTGGTTATCACTGGTTAGCTGCAGCCCAAGCCATGTCGGTACAAACCCGTACCTGACTGAGGACCACTCGATTAAGTCAGTAATGAACGGTAACACTCGTAAGCCAACTCCCAACTGAGCTGGCAAAACTACGTAAAGCTGTGCTTCAATGGCTCAGCCATGTCGTTAATACAACGGCAAAAACGTAGTTTTTGTGCTACACTGCCAAGTCGTTGGAGGTACGTATTCAATTGACCCTACCCTGGGGAAACAGGACAGGTTTGACGGTGCTGCTGCACCCCTAGCACGACCCTCAGGGTCTCTGACTAACAGACGAGTGAGGTGATGTTTGTGCCTAGCGGACGTACGTAATACTGAAGGAGTTTATTTCCGAAAAAATAAACATGAAACGGCAATAAAATGACGCACTCCCAGGGGCAAACAAAGCCGGTGACCTCAATTTTTTTCTGCAGCAACCCTTGAGCTCCTTCCCCTGTCTACGGGCATGTAGAAATTATCGAAGTCTAACACGTATAAGTACGGCTAAAACTACCCTGAAAATGGGCGATTTCTGCCAAAATGCCTGGCAGGATAACATGCAGGAGAGCCAATCTTTTGCAGGCACATATTATGGGGCGGTTTTCTACTGACTTGGGAGAATAACGGACAAGGGCGCTCGGCAGGAAAAGGGTTAAAGGCTACAATGATTACGTTACTGGACAGCCATAGCATTACAACGTAGAGAAAGTTCTTCATGTGGTCTTTGGTTATGGGCATATCAGGCATTACTATTGTGTAAGAAACAGTAAATCTGTGTAATTTCATATCAAAAAATTTTTAAAAACTAAGAGCTTGTCCCTTTAATTAACCCTTTTCCTGCCAAGTCCATATTTCACCCCCAGGTCAAGATGGTTAAAATTAATGAAACACAATGTATTCCATATGATGTATTTTAACATAATACTGGAGATTTGAAGGCTGTTGAAAAGATAATAATGTAAACTTGATTTTTTTCGTACAAAAGATGCTATAACATACCAAGCCAAGTGGGTGAAAATACGTCATGTTTTGGCTCAATACCGCTTTTTACTGACTCGGCTGATGGGGAAGTGATACAGTTATTACTGTCTGGCAGGAAAAGGGTTAAAAGAGAAATGGTACTGTTATTCCAAATCCGTGTGTACCAACATTTTGTTCCCAAATCTTCACAAACACTCTATTTGAAGGTTTTTGGTTGAAATTACCTAAAGACCTACGATTTGTGTTATCCTTCATAAATCTGTAGCTGCATGCCTTACAATATGGTTTGTTCTGAAAATGCTTATAAAAGCCATACAGGGTTTTTTTGTTTGAAAGATATTAGCAAAATGCTACATACCACTACCGTGTAATACAATATGGTATTTGATTGGGTTTTCAGGTTATAATAATTACAGAAATTTATTTTGAAAAAAGGCAGCAAAATACATGTTGAACTTGGGCACCTGGTGCTAATGGATAGCAATTAACTGTTTCAGTAATTATATGTCAGGAGAAAAAAAGAAGAAAAACAAGCCATCTCTTGGAGCAGTTTCATCATGCTCTAATTATGAATGTGGGAACCACTTTCTGGTGTTAGTAAAAACAGAATATAACGATATTTTGAAAAAAAATTGAGTTTGAAAGCTGTAAAATACACATACAATATTGTCGCAATATCAGTTTATATCCTCTTTATCCCTTCCCATTTCTCAGTATTGCCACTGACCTACATTTCACTCCAAATTTTTATTTTTATACATTATTGTTACATTTGTGAACGAAGAGTACGATTTCCACACATTACAGGTGCTCAGACAAAATGGCCAGGGTTAATTAACGAAGCTGCATTTTGTAGAACAGGTATCTGAGGCAACTGAAATAACCAGAATATGAATTTTGTTTAATTTTACCAGCCTACGTGCAAAACCACACGTGTAACAACAACAAAAGCTGTATTTCATAAACGACCATGCGTGCGTACGTGTGTTGTTGTGGGTAGAAGTTGTTTTTGCAAAGCATGGCCTGGTCGTCGACTCCTGCAGTGAACAAGTGAGACTTTATTATAATTCTAGCAAGACGTACCTTCCTCTACATAATCAGGCTTTTCGGGATCCCTGAGAATTGTGCGCCTAGATTTTGACTTAGGTGGCGAGGGTGACAACTCGGACTCGCTGGCGGTACTGGAGAACCGTCGTCGCCTGTCGGCGTAAACTTCGTCAAGGTACCCAGAGCTCGATAGTCGCTTGTAATCGTGCTGAATGCGCTTCCTTTTGCCCGTATCCGGGCTAAACGATAAGTTTTCATTTGAAAGCTCGCAGCTTTGAAAAACTTCCCCGGGACCTTGCAGTTCTGGCCCAGGAATCGAGCTTTCATGTAATACGACAGCTTCTCCGCTTACCTCATCGGCGGTCGCCATTTTGATTTTGACAGATACATTCTCGAAATACCCGGATGAATTGTTCCAGGAGAAAAATTTGAAGACATATTGTCCTTAGCGTTGTGTGCACGAAATTCATCTATACGTTTACGTAATAATTTATACCGCTTGTTATAACAAATTGGAACAGGAAATGGAAGCATTGCTGAGCCTTAAGGTGGATTAAGTGTTTGTTATTTTGTATACCGCGTACGAGGACACCGATGTTTACTTTTTATACATTTAATCGTCAGGTCGGTAAACACGGCGTAGTACAGGTAGTATGCGTTTTGAGGGACTAGGAGGAGGATCTCTGCTCGAGCAAAAAACACCCTTGGCTAGCGAAGTTGCATTTATCCTATAGCGTCATTTTTTATGATATCACAAGATGCTTTGCAGAATCCTGCTGAATGAAATAGTTCCCGATTATGTGGCAGCATAGACAGTTGCAGCAGTGTTTGTGTAGGAGATAAGGGACGATTCAGAATTTACTTCCGGGGGGGTGGAGGATTTTCTATTTTCTGGGTGATTTTTTTCCATGGCCCCCCCTAGTAAATTATAGAAAAAATCTATGGCCCCCCCTCATCTTTGCTGTTTTTTTTCCATGCCCCCCCCCCCTAATATATACATGCATGCTCATACACTATAGACATATCCAGTCTAACAAGTTGCAGGAACTGTAGTGAACATTTAATCGATGATATAACAAATCATGTCAGGGTATGTGACTATAAAAAGAATGATTTGCAGGGACTGCAAGTTGCACACTTTTGGAAAGGGTAGCAATAAACATATCTGGTTGTAAATTTCTGAAGAAAAGTTAATTACTAAATATGAATACTTTTTTCGTTATGTCTCACTGATACATATGATGCACACAAAGACAAGCAAAGATGTCAGTTAGAAATGGTGAACAGAAAATCAGAGGAGCAGATAATTGCAAAGTGATATATATCTTGAAGTTTAATGATACATCATTTGCAGATATCCAGATATTTCTGGAAAGTGAGATGTACATGCACAAGTTCAGCATACATTTTCATTTGATGATGCTGAATATTTGCAGACTCACGGTGAAAGTTTTAAACATTAGGAATTAAAATTGGTGAAAGCCAACTTGTTTTTACTTTTCTCTTTTTTTCTAATTTAGTTGTCATAAAACCAAGTAGCTGCCACTGAAAGCAACAATGCTGAGGAATATTTTAGAACATTTCTTGAACAAAACACCTTATCAAAAACATGAATTCACATGTTATTCTGCTCATTCCATTAACAATCCAATGTTCATATTAAAATGCAGATAACCCTGTGTAAGTCAAAGTTCACATTTTGTCAGCAGTATTTTTCAAAATTGACAGAGCATTCATATTTCAAATTTTTTTAACAAACTTTAATTTTAAAATAGTCATGATGCGCATGTTTTCAGATGACACGAAACAATACATGCTAATTTGTTTTTTTGCCTTTTCTGCCAGCCGCCACTGAGAAATATTTAATTATACATATCAGAATGAATGGGACACAAAAGTATTAGCATCTATACACAATGTGTAAGCCTATCCACATTTCTCCTAGCCTCATACACACTGAGATCACTTCTTGGACTACAGCAAATTTCTTGTGTACACAATATTTCAACAATCCGACACCATAGCATTGATGCAGTGCCACATGATCTTCTGGATGCACATACAGGATTATTGGAATATCAACCCTTTTGTAAATTTTTCACCATATATTTTTGACAGTAATACATAATATTTTTAAGGAAAGGGAACAAGTTCCATCTGTTTTGGGCAACGAAAGGATATTTGTTTTTATGAATGACCATGACAAAGACAATTTACATGATAGACAGATGGTATGTTTTGACCATCTCAGTTGCTGATGGCTTTGATTTGAAGTGTAGAATTTGTAGAACTTCTTCAACTGTTGAAAATTTTTCAATACACAGAACACCATTGTAAAAACATGGTTGAAACTTCTGACACCATAATATTAAAGTCCCAATAGCTGCAAATGTTTAATAAACCGATCTCAAAATATCCTTAGTTTTCCAAGAGTTTTCTTTGAATAAGACCCATTAGAGACTGAAAAAGTGTATAACGCTGCCATGAGTGTCGAGAGTGGCGTGTGAATTCAAAAGTTTTAACGTCATTTTAGATTTCACGCCATTTTCAAAAACTAATCATATGACAAAGAAAATCAAGATTACAACAACAAAATGATAGCCATCGTGTGTTGTGCATTCAAGTAAATGGCATCATGCTTGTTTCTGTTATGATCACGATGTATATGTGCAGAAAATACTGTTTTTTCTATTTTCCCACGGGGGCGCCATTTTATGGGTGCAGCACCCGTTTATTATTAAACCTGTTAAAAACGTGTAGGTATGGTCCAAATCAGCGAGCAGTGATACTTCAATACACATCCTTCAGTAAGTACATTTAAATGAACCAACTCTGGTGTAAAAATAAAATCATGAAAATAATGCATAAAATTAGCAGCTATTGCGGCTTTAATGTATGCTACTTTCTGAATGCTCACAGATTTTTCAAAGCTATATTTCTCATCAAAGATGACAAGGAAACCCCCTCATACCATATATTTTCAAAAAGTAGAGAATCTAAAGTTTAGTATGGTAGCAGTAGTGTACTCAAAGGATGAAGTGGGCGTATATTTAGGGTAAAAAACCTCAATTTTGGTATTAATGATAAAAATTAAGTCATAAACTAGACAGTTTTCTGAAATGTAATATTTCACTTGAAAGGAGAGTATATGTAGAAAAAAAACAACTATTTTATTTGGCATTATCCATCCTCATTTTAAAATTGTAGGGTTTAAAGACTGACACTCTAATAATTGATTTAAATCATGATCAGCAAAATTAAAATGCCTCTTATTAAAATGTAAGAGCTTTATTGCCGAACAAACCAATTGATAGTTGTTTTGTTACATAGCATTTAAAAAACATAATGTGAAAATTTCAGTAAATTTGACCCAGCCGGAGTGGAGTTAAATTCTTTGGAAATTTTCAAATTGGGAGGCAAAAGAAGCCAAGAAATCGGGTGATTTGCAACATTTGCATAATTAACACTTCTTTATCACACAACTTTCAACTGCTTTACAAGCTACAAGGTAAACCCAACCTTAAAAAGACATTTGCTGTAATTTTTAGCATTTGTTCAATGTTCATCTCTGTGTATCAGCATTTGTTTGTTATTCTATCACTACATAGAACACCAAATGCTGTATTTAGCAACATACCAATGTGAACATAAATGACCATTGTTATTGTTGACAAATGAATTCTAGTCTGGACTTGATCCAAGATCTCTTTTCGTCAAAAACAACCCTGACTGTTCACTGTATGGTTTGTGTCGACATGCTATTAAAATACTGGACATTTCATGACGGTTCAGGGAGGAGAACAAGATAGTACAGTAGATGCATAAAACAAACCACTGTGAATATTACCGAATTTAGCAGCTAAAGGAGTCAAACTAAACATGTTGAGTTTATCTGTCACCCAGGTAGCGTCTATGGTTCTCTTTTGTAGAGATCAGAAATTCTGGGCAAATATTGAATTGATGTTTTTTTTCCTTGCCCCCCCCCTAAAAGATTGTGGTATTTTTGTCTGGCCCCCCCTAAATTTTCTTGGGAAAAATGGGTGCCCCCCCCCCCGAAAATCCTCCACCCCCCCCTGGAAGTAAATTCTGAATCGTCCCTAACCTTGAAGTGCATGATATGATCATGGAGGCAGGAAGAACTAGGCCTACCTCCGTGATATGATACTTGTACAGTCGGGAATATTCACATCTGACCGTCAGTGAGGCAGCGTCATACACTCAGAATCCATACCTGCCCTGCTGTGACGAAGCAAAGGGAGTATATGCCAATTTTACACGCACTCGCAAGTGGTTATCTCGCCTGCAATATAGGCCCTACAGCAAGTTGACTACAAAGTTGCAAGTTCCCAAAAGATCAATTAGGGTAAACTGGTTTACAGAATTAGTTTGGAGACCATGCCATGATTAAGCCCTCAATTGTTTTTACAGTTAGGCTATCTGTTTTTGATGTGCACAAAGAGTTTTGGATTTTAGAATTACCACTCAATCCCTTCCACGGTGATCTTTAATTATTTGTCCGAAAATGAAGGAGAGTCGTGAAAAATGATCAAATAAATCAAATTCTGATTCCCGGTATCTTGTGTCTAATGTATCTCGTCGGTCATTGGTGGAGCTCAGATAACTCTTGGCTAAAAGGGTTAGATGTAGGTGGGTGAGATTCTTGAATCTCCAGGTGAATATATGATGTTGTAGCTGAGGGACAAAGTTTGAAATAGGGTGCTTTATAGATCTAGGGCTTTCTGATTTTCACCTTGGTTATATTATTCCAAACTCGAGCCCGTAACCATAATGTGGTATATTCACAGCTACACGAAATCATACTAAACTGTCACCTTGACTTTCATTCATTCATCATTCATTCTGCATCAGTTTTGTGAAAAGCATACCAGGCAATAAATAATGTTTTTTTTCCAATATTTATTCCTAGGCCCCCAAAAAATTCAAGTAGATGCCAAACTTATTTCATACTATATTTGTATCTCTCTCTCTCTCTCTCTCTCTCTCTCTCTCTCTCTCTCTCTCTCTCTCTCTCTCTCTCTCTCTCTCTCTCTCTCTCTCTCAAACACGGACACACGCAAACAACAAACAATACAAGTTCAATTTTTAAATACTGGGATCTAGAGTAGGCCTACTATGCATGTCAGAATTACTATTATTAATTGATAGTAATTTATCGCTTATTGTCATTATTTTATATGATTCACAAAAGGATAAAAACCTGCTCAGGCTGCATTTTATCTTGAAAATTCGTTACCTAAAATATATCAAAATCAAACGGCCGCGAATGTAGCCGATCAGTCCTTCTTGCAAATACAACTGGAGGTACAGGCTTTCGACAACATTGATTTACATGTTGTCATGGCATGCAGTGAAAATAGCCACGTGCCAGTCTCCAATACATGCAGCCGTAGAAGAGTGATGGTCTCACTTTTGTGAAATGTGAGACCTCGACCGTGGAGTCTTTGGCGCCGCTTTAGCCAATGGCGCCTGGAAGTCAACATTCTTCGATGGATCGTTTGAGTTCATTTGACTGGGCCTGGACGATTTCGGGGGAAAGTTAAGTCTTAATTTCCTCTCGCATATGCCTTTTGTACCACTTTTAATTTTTTGGAAATCATTTCCCATCGTTCAAGCCAGTCGTTTCTAACGTCATCCAAGATATCTTACTCTGTGGCCATTTTCATAAATGACGACACTTCCTTCCGTCTTTATTTGTCCCACAAAATTTCACTTCAAGAACATCGTGTTTGATGTTAGTAAGGTCTCTTTTAAGTTCAGTGACTTCCAGTTATTCAACATATCCCAATACATCATTTGGATTCGGTTGTTGCTGATTATTAACTTAAGATAAAGATAGTGATAATCAATATTCAGTTTATTGTCACAATTCGCGATGAAATACGTTGATAAGCTGGTCCATTTAGGGGTCTCCTTATTTGGATTTTCCATGAACTATAAATTTATTCCTCCCCCCCCCCCAAAAAAAAAAATTGACTAAATTTTCTATTAAACTGCAACTACGATGTTAAACCTATGTCTTTCAAAATACCAAAATTTCATTCCGACATTCTAAAATATTTTGCAGAGCTTAAGAATTTAGATATCTACACAGCTCAAGATGTAGCCTAACAAATACTAGGGAATAATAAATTCATAACTGTTGGTGGAAGTATTTAAGATGGTTTCAACATGGAGTCAAGTATGTTAGTGAATTTTTTTATGGCAATGGAACCTCACTTTCTTGGCATGTCCTTCAAGAAAAGTTAGTTTCTAGAGGGAAAAAATCTTGCTCATCGAATTTTTGGACCAAGGTTCAGGAGCGGCGAGCGAAATTTTTTTACATTTATTTTGCCGGGATGCAGACAAAGCCAAATAATCTTTTCCGCTATTAGGCTAACCAGAAATATTCTGAGTATTTCAACATAGTGAATTTAAACATGCTGTACTGAACTTGACAAACGGAGAAATTTCAGCCAAAAATTGACCCAATTTGTGTCGTGATTTACAAAATCCAGACGTCGCAACAACGTGTTGACAGAGCTCAGTGCAGACACGTCGGAAGTCTCGTTCAATTCAGAATCCAACATGCCTGCGAAAAACCCGACGAAAGTGTAGGGCGCCGCCAGCGGCAGCACTAAAGTATTTGCAATGAAATAATGAGTGACAGTATACCAAATTTTGACTCACAAAAGTAATTTGGTGAATTCACCAATTAACAATGGATTTGTCGCTTTGGGTCAATCTTGACGGGTGCGGCTAGCTGGCAGGGTACGCTTACCCATTCCGGACACCTGGTACCACCACTATTTTGTGGTTCAAGATGACCCCATTGCCTTTGTCATTTTCAATATTTTCCTTGGACCTGGTAACTTTCTTAGTTACCTTGAATGATAACGATTATTGGACCTGATTTGATGTCTATTGCAATGCAGAAGTATGAGTTTAGCGACATCAAAAAAAAATCCAAAGCGAGCAAAGTAGAAGCGGCGATTCCGATGAACAATTTATTTTTTTTCTTTCTGGCCTAAAGGTTAATTATCTGACTTACAACAGTATTTTAATGTCAATAGCTATAGGGATTGGAAAAGACTACTTGAAGGTCAAAATTCTACACATGCATCTGACAAAAATATACAAGATTGTATTCAGAAAATTCCGCTAAGAACAGGCACTACAAAAGAAATGTATCAATTATTTAATACTCGTACATTTATTCCACCAACATCAGAAAATACTTACTCAAAACTAGAATATGCTCAGAACACTGACCGGACGAAATCATGGAAACTAATCCACAAACGAAATGAAACTTGGAATATTTCAGTCCAAAAGCATGCACCGTATACTTGCAACAAATGTTTTTTAATGAACAACAAAATTGAAGAAAATTGTTTATGTCAACACTATAATTTAAAAGAAACAAGAGAACGCCTCATTGTTCATAAAACGTTCATCACGATGGAAGATGTATCCGAACCTTTGGGTGGAAAAAATTTTAACCACCTCAACCTTGATGCGCATGACCAATGTTATGGCCAAGCTAATAAAAATTTTGGCCTCATGTTTTATTTGCAAAGCTTTTCCCAAAAGAACTGCAACTCTTCCATGATATGAAGAGAGGTCAAGCACTTGCGAGTACCGGGCCAGTTGAAGATAACAAAGAAACGCAAAAGTAGAATTGCACAGATTTTCAAGTCGGATCTAGACTTGGTTTCAAGTCGGTGAATTTAAAAAAAAATAAAATCATTTATAATAGTTTCTCTTGTCTCTCCTATTTCGTACCAACCTATCCGGACTTTGGCAGCCCAGGCCAGGTTTTCCCAGCGATTGAATGTGTCACCTTTGTGATTCCGGGTGAAACTCTCCTGTATAGCGTTCACTATACTCATGCGTTTCACATTAAAGCAAAATACAAATCATCGCGTTCACTCCACTCAAACATTCACAAATCACAGACTTGAACCAAGTGTAAGTCAGATCGTGTACGAGTTACTAAAAGGGGCTCCTTTTTCATTTACATCTCCATCTTCGCAATGTTAACAAACCCATAAAATCCCAGATAAGTCCACGGATTAGCATAATTGTTTGTGTTAACTAATCAATTACAAGATGTGTATATGAGAGATAAATATCCTTGTAATGGGGTGTAAAATTACATATAGAGTCAAGAAGCTACGTAGGTTATAGAATCATTTATTTTATTTACTCCGATCAGTCAGAACACGAAGAAAAGGAGAGGAACAGATAGAGAAAACAGTGAGAAAAACTTAATACGTCTTGGCCGCCTGTGTTGCATTGTGTCTGTTTATTCTTGGAGATGGTCTCCAGCTCAACTACCGAATGCCACGACTGTATGATCATAAAGTTTCACCTTTGACTGTATTACGCTTAGACTGCAAGATCCGTCGCTCGAGGGCGCTCTCGTACGAGGAGGGGAGCGTAGGGAGCGTCCTCGAGCGACGGATCTTTCAGGCTATATTACGCTATGACAGTGCGGAACCAAATTGAAATTTTAAACGAACAAATACACATACACATTCGAAGACATACACAAAGAGACGTACATCGGCATATGAAGTTAATGACCTTGGATGAACCATAGGGCCTATGGATGAACACGTTTGCTTGATATGCAATAAGCGGCCTTGCCCCTAAAAGTTCAGAGATATCGCCATACAAATGTTTACAGTGTACTGATTCCTGTGACGCAACGGAAAGCAGACAGCATGAAGTGACCTACTGGACAAAGGTTTAGCTGCACACTTGCGGTACAGACAGAGAGAAAGAAACTTAAGAAACAAACAAACATATTACTTTAATCATTAGCCAACGTGCGAAGAATTGTGTGAAAGACTGGTAAATGTGCCTCATATTCTGTATCAGGAATACCGAATGCTTCAGAGTGATTATCGTATCACAAACTAAAGATGCAGTGGCAGGTGTTAGCAACAACGACATATGCTGAAAGTAGAAACAGGTGCCGCCAACTGGTAAATTTCATGAATTTCTCAAAATCGTCACAAAACCTGTTTTGAAGGCTGATATACCGATTTTTCTTATTTTTGACCCTGACCTAAAATTTGGAGGGGAAAGTGAGAGCTGTTCGTAACTGCCCTCCCACTGGTATACGCTGAAAATGTGCCCTCCCACTGAATTTTGTTGCCCACTGCCCTCCGGTATCTACAGTCTGCCCGCTCCCCACTTCCCACAACCATTCAAGCTCCCCACTGCCCTCTCCCCACTACTGAAATTCCCCATTGCCAACTAGATGCCCAATAGGCAACCCAGATCAACACAAAACCATGCAAGCAGTTAGCAGTATACCTTGGAACATTGCTCCCCCTCCCCCTACGTATTTTCCGGTGCCCACTGTCAAAAATTTTCTCCCCGCCCGCTGAAAGTAATGAAATTTCTTCCCCGCCCACAGTAAATATCGATATTTTTTCCCCGCCCGCTGATTAGTTTTGAAATCTGCCCGCCCGCTGAAAAACTTCGCACGAACACCTTTTTGTACGAACAGCTTCGTTGGCGGCACCTGTAGAAAGGTCTCAACGTAAACGAAGATGAACACGCAATGAACAGGATTCCTTCACATTCAACTATGCTTGGGAAAGTTGTATTTTATTTTGGCTGTACAAACTTAATTGTTGACATTGAAAGCCAGTGCATCGTCTTCGGTAGGATCCAAATAGCCTCCGATCCTCACTGTGTAGAAACGCCACTGGAAAATATTACCAGTCTGTGCGATAGTCGGAAACCTCGTTGAGAAATAAAGCTATGATTATTTATGGTAGCTGTTCAAGCTTACACACAGTTAGTATCGTGTGGCAAATGCGAGCTTCGCAAAGGATCAAGTATGGCACTCCGAATTTGTTTCGCTGACATCCATATGGCGCCACCCTACGTTGAAAATTTACAATTTATATATTTGAGCCCACTGTAAAACTTGTGCTGATGACCTGATATTTTCAGGGCTCGGTACATGTGAGATGTCGTGCCTCCCGCTCTTCTATAACAGAAAGCTGATACGGGCCACCACTGAGCAACAATCAAAACTTGAAGACACTGAGTTGAAAGTTGCCGAAAAACCTGATCGCCATGGCAACTTCGATAGGACTCAAAGAATCTGATTCAGAGAAAGGTGGGTCTCAGTTCAAGTTTTGTGTCGATAGTAGTGGACAGTTGATCCACAGAGTGTTTTCCACTGTTGCTTTCAGTACTTTGGCACAGCGTTGAAATGGAACCTAGGGAGACATTCACAATTATTCTGAGTTTTCGTTGCTTTCAGCGAGTGAGTTGTCTACGGGTGACTGAACTATTTCTCCACTCTAAAGATAACCGACACAATTTGTTCTATAGCTCTCCCTTGTTAAAGAAGAGGATTAGGGGAGAGAAGATGTTGCACGAGTTTCCAAACCTTATCAAAAACTTAGAGGCTTCTTGTAGATCCAAAAGGCCCCTGTGTGACCTTAAAGGCCATCGCTAGCGAGTTCGGAAACGCAAAACAATGGGCCGGTAAATCGAAATCAGATAACAGGCGTTATGTTTTTGTTGACATACATTTGTGACATATTTTCTTTGAAAAGGCTAACCTCGGAATCTATTAAGGTCATAACATTTTTAGAAAACGTTTCTTCGCTGGATGGTCGTGGTCATAGTGCAGTTCTAGGTGCACACCCCTATCCTCCCGCTGAACAAATCGACTTGCGCTGGGTCACTTACACCTTGTAATTCCCTTCTGTTGTTTTACATTAGAGCCATATGTATACAATTTAGTGAAACCTGTATATATTAACGCGTTCATAAATTACTTCAAGGGGTCACTTGTACCAGACGTTCGACTATGATCATTTTGCTGACATCCCCAGATTTCTCCGATACATGCTCTCACTTTTGGCGCGCTATTTCTATTCAACAGTCTCGTCAACTGCAAGACGCACAATTCTCCGTAGAGAGCATCATTCACCGAAACAGTGTAGAATATTTTGTGTCGATTGCAAAATGTGCATCAGTCCTGTTCACAGGAAAGTTAATAGGTAAAGCTTGTACTCCATAAAGTCGCCCCACTATCATGTTGAGAATGGTTACTGCTCTCACCATCATGTTATCAGAGAAATCATGATATACATGGTATTGTACGGCAAAAACACTTTCAAAGATTGAATTTGAATCGATTGGGCATTTCAAAAGCTTGTTCAATATCAAGACATACATGTACTTTACCTGTGCAACTGTCAAAGTTTTAATCTTTCATGCACCTTTTTGCAATGATTTATGAGGTAGCATGGCTATACGTCTCTTTTGAATCAAGATTTATGACAGATAGCAATAAATATCAAGATATTTACATCAGCGTTTGCTTGAAGCTTATTGAATTATTTTATTAAATACCCTAGGTCACTGCATATCTCAGGTAAAGGGAAAGCAAACAACCATCACCTAAAACTACCAAGTACATTAAGTTTCCTATGAAATAATGTATCCCCTCGAAAGTTCGAACTTCCAGATTGACAAAAATAAACTTTGGCTTCAAACTGCTTCAGATAGCTCCATTATTAGGTCTTTTTTTTCAAATTTACAAGCCCAACCAAACGCTTTTTTCTCCGGGAATGTTGTCTGGCATTTGGCAAGTTTTCAGAACAAATTTTACAGTACACGTCACATGCATTGCAATCACTAACAAGATTAGATGTTCCATTATCATAATGCACTTGAATCTTCATCATCATCATCGTCATCATATTCATCATTATCATCATCATCATCATCATCATCATCATCATCATCGTTGTCGTCGTCGTCATCATCATCATCATCATCATCATCATCGTTGTCGTCGTCGTCGTCGTCATCACATCATCATCATCATCATCATCATCATCATCATCATCGTTGTCGTCGTCATCATCATCATCATCGTCGATGTCTTCCCCATCAACAACAACATCGTCGTCGTCATCATCATCATCATCATCATTATCATTATCATCATCATCATCATCATCACCACCACCACCACCACCATGTATACCACTGACATAAGTGTTCATAATTACTGTCATTCACGGTTTGACTGTAACTCTTTTCCATTTTGGTACCAGTTCCGTTTTGGACGTCCTCAAGGTTTGGACTCGCTATACTTGCATTCTTTGGGTTTGTATCTATGTACGCACTGCGTGTCAATTTGAGCGTTGCCATGGTTTGCATGGTCAACAACACAGCCTTGAATGATCCTGACAACAGCAGTGACGTAATAGATGACGTGTGCCTCCCTGATTCCGGCTCGAACTCTACTGGCGATGACGTTGTAAGTAGACTTTAATATTGTATTTATTTTCATTGTGAATTTTGGTGACTTTCTATTCAACATTATGATTTGGTTAAGCGCATTTATATATGTATGTATGTATGTATGTATGTATGTATGTATGTATGTATGTATGTATGTATGTATGTATGTATGTGTGTATCTATCTATCTATCTATCTATCTATCTATCTATCTATCTATCTGTCTATCTATCTATCTATCTATCTATCTATCTATCTATCTATTATCTATGTGTGTGTCTCTCTATAAAAACCAATATTCATTTTGATCTCTTCCCCAGGAAGGGAGTTTTATATGGGACAAGCAAACACAGGGTTTGTTACTCTCGTCCTTCTTCTACGGTTACATCGTCACCCAAATTCCTGGTGGCTGGTTTGCTGAGCGCTATGGCGGAAAGGGTGTCTTTGGATGGAGTATGTTTGTCACGGCCGTTTGTACGTTGTTGACTCCATTCTTTGCAACGATCCACTGGGGGCTTGTCTTCGCCCTCAGGTTCGTCGAGGGATTGGGAGAGGTAGGTTTGTCTGCATATTTTCGGGCGTGTTGGTCAGAGAGAGAATATATAGCGTATTACCTTTTATCGGATTTTGTTTTTGTTTGAATACCCAAAACCCCTTAAATACTCGCAAAACATCTACAGTCAAAACATCGTAGTTTCCTAATTTAAGGCTAAAGTAAGTTTAAACTTGCGTTCACTCAAAATACAAGATAGCCGGGTAAGCGGTTAAAAACATTCCATACAATTATATTTTTATTTTGCAGTTTCCTCTTTAAAAATTCAGTCCTGTATAAGCCTCTCGAGGATGCCGTTATGCGTATAACCACATGTTCAATTGTTGTGATATGGCTACAGCAAATAAGTATTGTGTCGCAATCAATGTAAAAGTGGTAGTTTGATTTTTGGCGACTGAGATTCGGACGGAAAATTCTGTAATTAAATTTTATATGTTTTCTGCAAAAATGTTAGTGCACGCTCGGACGCAAAACAAACTATTTAATTTGGTAGGCCACAGAACCAAGAGGTATACTTAGAAGATGATGACGGAATTTTATCATAAGATGTAAGATGCGGTGAGAAAACACTTTTGTTACGGATAGACATTCGCCGAATTGAATTCCGACTCGGAAACTTAGAAATTACGATAACGCCTATAATCAAGATATCGTTTTGAAAACGATTCCATCGCATGTTCATATGAATTATCAATAATTGTGTAACTCATATAACTAGTAAATGAAACCATGGACAGTTTTCGCCTATGATAATGATAAAATTGTGAAGGAAGGATAGTTTTTGACAAGCTCTGAGGCCGTGAGGACACATGTCCTGCGTACAAGTATAAATCGAGGTTACGTTCAGCGGGTCACGAACGGAAAAGGCATACTCTGGAGCCCCGGGAAATTGAGATATGACCTGAGATTGGCCTTTTGTCGTCTGACCTTCTCAAAATGGCCTTTCTACTGAGTTCTTCGATAGGAATCACGTACTCAGCGAACCCATCGTTCCACTAGCAAATGTGTAGTCATACATTCCAATGAAAGATACGTTCAACTTGATGTGATGTCATGGGTCCAGTGTAGCATAGTCTGTGAATAAAAATCCCATTTGTGTCTGTTTCTCTTTTCGCCCCCAAAGTTTCCAATACTTTATTGGACACATGTCGTTGCGCCATCACTCATGAGACGTTGTAAAAATCTGTGTTACCAATGAAATATTCACAAATAGACATTCCGATACTCCAATATTTCGCTTGAATTAGATTGAGAGATGCGTCTTCGAGATCAGAAGTGAAAATACCATGACGTGCGACTTAAGAGTCAGGAAACAAAACTAATATTACTGTTCATAGTTATACTAAAAGGAATTCTACATAACAACTGGTAATTCAGACGCGTCAAAACAACTATTACCCTGTACACTCTCGGTGGAAGCAGATTGGCGTTCACCGATATTTAAGTATTGGTATCTAGTATCAAAGACAACGAACTTTCGCCCTAGTTTCTGCCGACAGCTGCGTTGCATGGACGACAAAGATAAACTTCGAAAACACAGTTACACAATGGCATGGGTATCGGAACGGAATTGACTTATGAAGGACGAGGGAAGTGCCTGGAAAATAATAATACGATGTACACTTGGCGATTCCCCTCATGTGCATTTATACGTGATTCTAAAACAATTAGAGGACATGAAAACAGGAAAGTTGGAAGAGTTCTGAATGTCACAGATACGAGGGCAATGCACGGTTGACACGGAGTCAGCATTGCCGGCCATTTAGCCCACCAATTCAGGAATCATACAGCTACCCTTATCAACTCCTGCCACTGCAAGCTCACTGATGGTGTACTGTGCTTGTCAACAAGCATGGCGTGTACAGCAATCGAAGTCATTTATTGATTTTATGAATATAATGCCCTTTGCCTTCCTCTCATATGATTTCACGCAGAGAATTGATGACACCTGTGTAGTTATGATGGTGCGACACACATTTGATTGTCAATTTCTAATCACGGGGACTCGAAAATACCCTACACCTGTACAATTTCTCTGTAAACTTTGACGTTTGTAACGGGAACATAATGTGACTTCGTCCCCTGTCTCAAACAAAACAGCATATTCATATTGTCACTGACTCGACGGAAAGTGATGATTTACATTAAAAAAAATATGGTATTAAAAATGATATTGGAACAATTTTCATAGTTCGTTTGACCCCCAGAACACTTGTACATGGACAATCCACTGCTTCTGTAGTAAATGTAGACCTATATAAATTTGGTTGTTTTTGAAAAATGTTTTTCATTGTTTTTTAATCTAAATTGTTGTATATTTTACGTCAGCTTTTTCTTTAGCTCGTTGGGTAGTGTGTTATGGGAGACTGACTTTGTATAGGTGTTTTGTACCTGTTTTGGTCACACAATGCTATGTAGACCCTTTTTTAGTTTACGTTGGATAAATCTTAATGAATAAATAAACAAATAAATAAATAAGTTTTAATTGCTCACATAAGATTCCGACAATCTCGCGATTAGTTGTATGATGTTGATGTCACAAAGATTTATAATTGTGTTTCTTAATCTACATAGGATGTTTCTAACATATCATTTCTCAATTTTTCTACTCCAATATTTCACCCTATACTGTTTTTTCAGGGTACCGTATTTCCAGCAGTACATGCAATGTGGGCCTTGTGGTTACCTCCTCTCGAGAGAAGTCAACTTGCAGCCATTGCTTGGGCAGGTAAAACACCATGGATTATGTTCTGTTTCATCCTTATAGCTGATGAATATATAGTAGTCTGTGTTTATCATGTCATGGCGACGAGCAAAATAGGCACAGTAACGTCCGTTTCCAGTCCTATGCAACAGGTTGCGACAAAAGACTGGATTTAAACAAAACTTTTTTCCATATGAACAGGTTATACGTGCAAGATTTTGTGTGGCATAACGATTATAGCCAAAAGGTTGCAGAAATGGTGTGGGTTTTTTTTGTTGTTTTGTTGTTGTTGTTGTTGTTGTTGTTGTTGTTTTTTGGTTTTGGGATGGAGGTTTGGCCAAATTTAGATACGTTCAGAACACAATGCTCACTAAAAGAAATTAAACTTTGCAGGTACAGATAATAAGTATAGTAGTATTGTCATGGAATTTCAATATAGGTAGTATAGTATCGACAGCGGACGAGTTTGATATGTGCGCCTATATCGCGCTGTATGGGTCTTAGCACCTTTTCTCAAGTGTCGTTTTATGGCAGGCAAACTGTACGTATACACCAACAGAGATAAAATCTGCATGTGGTTTATCACATTCTCGTAAATTTTGTAATAAAGGTGTCGGTACATGTATAGAGTGCCCTCTTTGAGGTGACAAAAGGGCATAGCCCTTTGTTTTCAATTTCTCACTTCTTCGAGAAGAAAATGTCAATACCCACCACATGGGTATCACAAATATGAGCGAAATAATGACCAACATGGGATTGTACAACACCATACTGAAGTTGTACTTAGTGGTCTTGGCAGACTTCGCAAGTCATTTGCGAGGTATACGTGCAAAATAAAGCAGCGTCACTCAGTGGAAAAATATCGACGTAAATTAAAGATAAACTTGTCACGCAACTTTATCAATCATGTGATCACAGTAGTGTTCCCAGTAAGAACAAATTTGCAGTTGATATTACCAATACCTGGGGCTGATCACGAGGCAAAATGAGAATCTGAAAAAAACGAAAACCAAAAGAGAAAAAAATCGATGGAAGCCGACATCCCTTTCGACTCACGTAGTGAACAGTGGACCAAAGGGGAATTTTTCAACTAAATGTTGGTCATTAAGTCTCGTTTCAATTTATACACATGCGCAGGCATACTTTAGCAAGCATGTTGATATAGGCATATACCAATTTGATATCAAACTTTAAAGTGCGAAAGTTGCTTAACAATTTACGATCTAACTAACTATCAAGAAATCTCCTCATAACATAAGCCGGTCTTTACTTGCTTTTCTGAATCTTGTTATTGTCATATTGACTGAGAACATTTCCCGGTATGATTATTTCGCCCGCTTTCGTTGCTTCTCGACATTTTGTGCTGATATAAAGTATAAATTGCGGCATTGTCCCTTATTTACAGGAACCCAAATTGGTAATGTTATAACTCTACCAGTGTCAGGTTTACTCTGTGCCTACGGATTTGCAGGGGGTTGGCCATCAATCTTCTATGTTCTGGGTAAGAGTTAATTGTCTAGTTAACAATTGAAATTATATGTATGTATGTATGTATGTATGTATGTATGTATGTATGTATGTATGTATGTATGTATTATGTATGTATCTGTCTATCTATCTATCTATGCATGTATCTATGTATGTATCAATGCATCTACGTATGTATTTATATATCTAGCTACATATCTATCTATGTAAAAGAGTGTCGAATCCAACGGCAGTCGGTGCAGATTTTTTCGTTTTTACGTGACTGTTTGGTTTTTTTGCAAGTGTGCAATAATAGACTGAGAGAGTTGTGAATCATGGTTTGTTACATTGGTCCGTAGGTGTAGCAACAATTGTATGGTTTGCCCTGTGGATGCTAATCGTGGCTGATTCGCCAGCAAAGCACAAGAGGATTTCAGCGGTCGAAAGGAACTATATTGAAAGAACCCTGGCGGAAGAACACGCATCACGTAGGGAGGAGAAGGTTAACTTTGGTTTAATGAAACATATATAAGTAATCCAGTTAAGTTACTAAGGTGGAAACTGTGCTCGGAACACGGTCAGAAGCTTACAAGGACATGCATACGGACATCTATCTATCTATCTATCTATCTATCTATCTATCTATCTATCTATCTATCTATCTATCTATCTATCTATCTATCTATCTATCTATCTATCTATCTATCTATGCGTGTATATCATAAACGTGTAGAATCACAATCACTCGTGTGTGGAGGGACTGTTGGAGAATAAGGAATAGATAGATGGACAGATAGATTGACAGAGCGCAACACACAGACATACAGAGACAGGCTAGCTTCAGTTACACATCCATCCATCCATCCATCCATCCATCCATCCCTACCTACCTACCTACCTACCTACCTACCTACCTACCTACCTACCTACCTACCTACCTACCTACCTACCTACCTACAGACAGACAGACAGACAGACAGACAGACAGACAGACAGACGGACAGACAGACAGACAGACAGACACACAGACATACAGATTGACAGGCAGATGATCGGACGCCGTCTACTGTCAGTTGCTTTCAATGATTGTTCTACACAAATTAAAGGGAGGCTGTCGTCGTAACTGCGCGAGTATGACGTTCTTGTTTACAAACACTGTATTTCATCCATAATATCTAGGTGCATTACGTAAACATAGCCGTAAGATTTAAATTGTACGATATTCATTGTTAACAACATGTTTTAACTTTCATCAATCGCCAACGTACGTACTACCCTAGATACAGTGTTTACATCGGTCGTAGGGGTCCCTAGCAACCTTTGAGCAGAGTTTCGACCACAGCCTCCCTTTAATAGTGTAAAAATACATGATGAAGTACAAATTTGTAAAATACATTCCACATTTAGAATCAAAGGCTAGACAGATAGTATTTCCCATATAAACTACACTACAGACATTATTAAATCATTTTCCGTCCATAGGACCACCGAGTACCGTGGAAGAAGATTTTAACATCACTACCATTTTGGGCAATCTTGATGACCCATATGTGTTGCAACTGGGGTACATATTCGCTGCTGACTTTCCTGCCAACTTACATGAGAGAAATCCTGAAATTCGACATCAAGCAGGTAAGGGAAAACGAAACGCTCACACTTTATTTTCTTCATTCTTCTGTTTAAAAGTACACTGATTCGTGAGTGTTTTGATACGTTATCGTGATGTGTAATTTTTTTCCAGAACGGCCTATACTCTGCACTGCCATACATCGGATTCTTTCTCTTCATAAACATCGGAGGATTTATTGCAGACTTAATAAGGTCTAAGAAACTACTAACCACTGCAGCAACGAGGAAAGTCATGAATACTTTAGGTGAGGAACTTTAACCCCATCTTCCCATATTTACCAACAACCTTAGTGATGGTCTGTGTATCGAAATTGTAATGTAACAACAAGCTGGTTGACAGATCCAACATCATTGCGAATTCAAAAATAAAACATAGGGCCAAAGTCCCTGAAGCTACTATAGACATGGATACAAAATTAAGTATTTCCTGACTGTATGAAATTATCTCACTAAGGTCATCCTAGGGACATGTAAACCAAATATTGAAGCTGTCTGACCAGCGGTTTTGAAAAAACAAGCGACTCAACAGTTGACAGAGCTCTGCTGTGTTATGTAGAGAATAACCTTTTGTGACACATGTATTGATGAAGAAGGTGGATATCTTTGATAGCTCATTTCAGGATGGCCTGACCAAAAATGGAAAAAAATTCGTAAAAATACAGATTTGCATATTTCATCAGACTATATTAGTGTATAATAGCAAATAAACGAGAGTTAATTACATTCTAATCAAAGTAAACAAGACTTGCTTAAATCAAGATTTACGTCATAAAAAAACAGCATATCTGTCAGGTTATAAAGAATCTTGAGCTGGTTATCTTTGGTAATATCAGTATTTTCATCCTATTAACCAAGCACATATTATTTAACTTTCAAGTTAACATTGTAAGTAAGTTCTGTTGAATAAGTTTAGACTGTACTACTCAGAGAAAGCACACTGAAGAGACAAATGTTTCAAACTTAAGAAGTTCAAGGTCATCAAAAGCATTATAAGGAATCATGTTACACTTTCATTGCACTGTTTACACAGATTGCATAATTGCTATAAATAGCACATGAGGAATCTTACAGCCCAGCTTTACCATAAAAACCCTATCACTTTGACCACTCTTTTAATTGACCACTCTATTTTTTTCCTCAAAAAGTAATCTTATTTTATCCTTACCAAGTCAACCATAAATGGCAATTAGAACTTTCTCTATCTCTATTTATTTGACCACCCTATCATGACAAACTATTTCTTTTAGATAACATAAATGGTGGTTCAGAATATATCAAAGTTGGGATTTAGGAAAGTTGCCTTTACATGTTTTAATCCTCAATTCACTATGAACTGTCAAAAAAAGTTGAACTTTCTGATAATTCCACACTAAAATTATTTTGGCTTTGATGATTTCCTAATTAATTCAATTATTTAAAATCATATTAATTATTTTTTTCTGGGTGAATTGATAGGGTTTATACAGTACAAGAATTACATACAATGTAAGTCAAACTTTGACCAAAAATGACAAAAAAATTCCTTAAAAATACACATTTGCATATTTCATCACAATTTGAACAAATCTAAGTTGGGTTATCCCTAGGGACCTGTATACCAAATAACAAAGCTGTCTGACCAGCGGTTATGAAGAAGAGAGATTTTTTACCAAAACACCTTTTTGGCATTAATTTGCCTATTTTCAACAATATCAAAAAATTAAAAAAAATAGTTTCTCAAAATCATATTTTTCATCTACACAACAAATATCAAATCAGTAAGTACTGTGGTTCTCAAGATATTTGAGTGGACGGACGCCTCACAAACGGACATACATACATACATACATACATACATACATACATACATACATACATACAGACTGACGACGGACGCCGGACGGATACCCATCCCAATAGCTTCTATAGACTATAGTCTATAGTAGCTAAAAACAACTTTCACGGTACTGAATTTGCATTGTGAACTGTACTTTTATAGGGTCTGTAGTACCCGCCGCTTTCTTGGTTGCTACGGGATACATGGACTGTACACAATCGACGCTCGCTGTGGTTCTGCTGACCATCGGAGTTTCATTTTCTGGTTTCCAATATGGCGGCGGTTTTCTGGTCAACCATGTTGACATAGCTCCAAAGTATGCCGGTGTGTTACTCGGCATAACCAACACTACGGCCACTTTGTCGGGTATCATCGCCCCCTATGTTATCGGCAGCATTACCACAAACGTAAGCACACTGTTTGTTTTGCCATTGTATTTTTGTCTGTAACTTCATAGTTACACGTTTAAATTTTTCAAGGGGTACAATCTTCGCAAATGTTTTTGAACAAATCGAAATTACATAACAAGTTTTGAAGAATCGAAAAGTATTAAACAGGTAGACATTTCAGCAGGGGAAAAATACTCTGTGCTCTTTGCCCTTTTGCTTCTGTCCTTTCGTAATTCTTTGGTGAGTGTTCGACGTTGAACTTATTTCCGTGTAAAGTTGCAAGACTTTACAATAATGGATATAGCGCATTCAGTGTGTTTGATAGTATATGGCTTTAAAAATATATTCATGTTTTTCATTTAGTCACTGCCGTGGATTATTTATTATTTATTTATTTATTTATTTATTTATTTATTTATTTATTTATTTATTTATTTACAACACGTCTGAGCCTTAACCTCTGCAGGATATTGGCTCGTAACAATACTACTTTCCCTCGTTTTTTTTTTTTTTAATTCACAGCAAACACAGCAGGAGTGGCAGGTCGTTTTCTACATAGCGGCTGCAATATACACCTTCGGTGCCATCTTCTTCATAATATTTGGCGCCGGTGAAGTGCAAGATTGGGCGAGAGATGACGACGACGAGGTGAATGGCGCGGCGAACCTAGCTTTCGAAAAACAACCTCCGCCGTATGAGGCAAGCCATCCCGAAAATCAGTCTGTCAATGCCGATGATTCCGAAACTCGTTTCTAAAGAGGCGGATTAAGTGTTAGTAAACATGAAAACTGGCGTTGCTCATTCATTCCAACAATTTTCGCACGTATCCGGTTCCACAGTGACATAGCTTTATGGAACTCTGAGTTGTCCATTCCTCGTTATATACTCGACGATCGACTAAACTCAAAAATTGCGCCTCTTCAAGTTTTGATATGTAGCTGTCTTGCCTGTATATAATATAGTAGTCTTATGTTACCCCAGAAAATATTTTATTCATCCTTTGTCTAATTACCGTATTGTACAACTGAGGGGCAGCCAACGAAGTTGTTCGTGCAAATAGCTGTTCGAAAGCGATTTTTTACATGGCAGCAACTTTCTGTGGGCGGGTAAGGGGTGGATGGGCATTTTTTTGTGTTTAGCAGGGTGGTTTGTTTTTCCATTCGTAAGGGATTCTTTTTACTGCTTAGCGGGCAACTTGAAGAGGGTCCTTTGGATAGGCGGAGAATAAGAATGTAGAATTGTCCGTTTGAACCTTTGTAAGTGGGATAGAGAGCAAAGTGGAGAGGGGATGGACGAGAGATTTCCTGGCAGATATTCCACGGTTGAGAGGGGAAAACTTATGGACCGGAGGGAGGGGCATTTTTTCATATCATGGCGGGGACAGTTACAAACAGGAATTATTTTTACCTCCAAATTTTAATTTTGTTCAAAATACTGTATAATTACATTTATAAATTTCTCAAAATCAGCTAGTTGGCTGCCCCTGACTGAAAAGAATGGATGGGAAATGTGTGTAGCATACACCTATATAAACCGTTATATGTTGTTGTTTTTTTTTGGACGAGCAGAAAATTTTCGACAGATAATAAAACGAAGAAAATGCTGATGAATTGCAAATACCAAGACTTTCAAATTTATTTGTGAAAATTGATCTTGAATACGGTTCTCTTTATGATTGCACTGCCCACACTGAGCATACTGAGTTTAAGACATGACAAACTCAGAAGGAATACATGATTGTGCCACTGGCCCATCAAGATAAAAATACCCTAAACGATAACTTTTCATGATCATCAAGAATGTAATAGCCAATCGAAGAAGCAAGATCTGTCGAATTATAAATGATTTGCCAGGCAAAAATTGTACGCCCAGATGGTGAATTTCTTTAAGTGCAGCTTCCTTGTTAAATTTTAAGATCAAGACCTGAACACCATATCTGCTTTAAGGTTTGTAATCTGATTGATTGTTTCTCCGTATGCTAGATATTCATCAAAATAATGCATGCATCGTTCCTTCTTATTTGTGCAAATTTCGACTCCTTGTGCATAGGGACATTTTTGTATAACCTTACCAGTGTTTCAACCATTCATTATAAAAAGAAACCCAAACCAAAAATTATGAATATACTCAGTAGGTTTATTTTGGTCCTTAGGAAGGCTTTCGTTTTACGGAAAAAATAGCAGTATATAAAAAGAAGGAAACTGGTACCTGAAATTCGCATGATTTTACATTTAGCAATCAATTTAAAGACGATTGGAATTAATTTGGGATGATTCTTAGATTCTTAGATTGTTTAATCTGCAAATTAAGCTCGTCTGCTTTTCTTTTTAAGTTATATACTTGTTTTTTTATGAGTAATTTGTAATATTGCAACATTCAGCTGCAGTGCATCTAACACTAATAGAAATTTGAACAATATGAAGATCGAATTCTCCTAAATTAGTTATAATTGTGTTTTTATTACTCAAATGCAGGTAGGAACGCAGCGTGTTCGCGGCCATTTACCAAATTACTTTGTATCGAGGGCTGTTTTGAATTCATTTTTTTTATGTTGAGTACACGACGTAGAAATCAATATACGATACACTTTCTTTTTTTATTTTTTTGTTTGTGAAAATTGCATGACTTAAGAAAGCATACTACATTGTAAGTGTTTATGAGGTCCAAAGCTCCCTATATGGCCACGCCGATTTGGATACGCGCTATATACGTGAAAAGTTACCAGCACGATTTTGCAACAATCACAAGCAGTTCTTGTGTCCGCACAGACACTTTGTCGGTGCCATCAGCATCCTCAGCGAAAAATCAACAATATGGAATTAATTTTCTTAAGTGTTTCTTTTGTATAATGTATTCTACCGTTCTATGACTTTTGCTTTAAATACCTGTGCTATTCAAATTTGTTTGTGAAAAAAAAATCATGGAGAGATATTCAAAAGAGTAAAAGTTTGATAAAGTATTAAATACAAAAATGTTACCCATATTTATGCCTTTTTGAATTTTTAGATTTCCAACCACGTAATATAAGCTTACTACAGAATAACTGATACTGTGCACAAATACGTATTTATATGCACAGGTGTTCTGTATAACAAACGTGCATTCCACCTTCATTTGCACTATTATTTGCGAAAAACGGACAGTAAGCTTAACATAACATAATATAATAAGTATTTCCGAATGTGTTTAAAATACTAGCAACCTATTTCAATAACTGTTTGTAGAAAAGTTCAGATCAAAATGCCGTCATCGAGTTTGTTTAACTTTCACGGGGAAGAGGTTGAGATCAAACGCAGTGACAGACAGGACTGACTGCAGAGCGCGAGACAGGAGCGGGCGAGTTTTTTTAAAAAACAGCGCCATCTACGGAAGACTAGTAATAAAAAAATATCACGTGATTTACAGCTTGTCCAATCAGGTTAGGCCAGCTGTACAACTGTTTAGTGGAAACTTCAGTGATTACATACACGTTGACATTCGTCTTCGACACGTTTCTACAGTGAAATTATCTATCAGATATCCCAAATGCAATCCGACCGAACTCTTGTCTAGTCAAACGGAAGAGAGACCTCAAGAACAATTTCCTATTTTTACCAAGAACTTCTTTTTATAACGAAACTATGACGTATAATATACAGAATCTCACGATATGGTTTACCCTCGTAGTTTTTGCTTGGTGTGTCCTGGGTATTTCGAGAACAGAAGCAAAATTGAAGGAAGGCGACTGTGAAGGTAAGCAAGCAGCGTTTGACGGCATCTATAATGTCAAATTGTTAACAAGGTCTGTTTTTTAATATACAAAGATTGTACTTGATCTTTTCTATGTACTCACGCGCGATGAATGTGATATACCGGCTTTTCACTTCCGGTTTTGCTGTTGAATGAAAACGTTCTTACACTCCGCCAGAAAATTCCAATTCCACTCTCAGTGTATCAGTGTGGTAACCGTTATTCAACCCAGTACCCGGTGAGAGTCTTAGTCGTAGAAGCTATAAATATGTAATGCTGTATATGGAACCATAAACGAAAACGTCCGTTTTGAGTGCCAGTCGTAATGTGTACCGGGTTGGACCACGGAGACAGGTTGGTAGTTCCATGGATGTAAAAAATAGCCATGGTAGTTCATTGTCAATGTCTGGTTGGATTCGCGTTGCTTGTTAGGAACTATGCAAGAAGCCCAACCCGCGTACCGGGTTTATAACACACAGACCTCCATAGTAAACCAACAGCAGTAAGTTAGCAAATACCGACTCACAACATTACTCACCAGACACATGACTGAAGCGCCATAGCTAATGGTGCTTGTTGTTTGGCACTGTGAATCGTTATTGCATACTGACATCACCTTAATTAATGAATGGAGCCATCACTGATACCGTTGGTGTATAGCAACTATAAATATAGTTGATCTTTCGAATTCATACCACCACGCCTACGGGTTGTGATTAATTAGGTTTAATGCATTATGCATTTAGTTATTTGCTTTTGTCTTTTTTTCCCTACAGTTTGTATCAAAGTTTTGAAAGACTTTGGAAACTCATTATCAGACGAAGATCGCAAGAGCAAGGACAAGATTGAAAATCAGTTTAAAAAATTCTGCAAAACAGCAAAAAATAAAGAAAATAGATTTGTAAGTATTTAACCACTGTTCAGACAATTTTCTAATTACAGATGCTCAACCAACCCCTTGCCCCCTTACCAATTGTAGTTGTGAAAGTATTCAGTCACGACTCCAGATCAGGTTGTTCCAGATTGGTCACAGTTTGCATGGTTCCAAGTACCCTACTGTTGTGTTGCAGGAGAAGCTGATGAGATGTACGATGTGTGTAATTTAGGAATTCAAAATGGCAGATGTCCACAAGTACACTATTCATGATATATGCAAACGTGTAGTATTGCTCCCTTTGTGTAAGGGAAGTTGAAACCCTGCCTACGCCAAGAGTACATAAATTATGGTAGCATCATAAATTCTATGTTCACTAAATATAATATGCAGTGTATTACACTAATACCACCAGATAAAGCAGAGTTTGTAAGCAGAATTTTTATTTGCTACTTCTGTTGTATTAATATTTGACACACATGGCTCTTCCATTTGATGTAATTACCCTTTTTTAAATGTAACCAATGGCAGAACACTGTGATAGGGTAAAACTAGCTCAAAGCTCATTTGTTTCCCTTCATTTGTTTTTAAGCTAAAGCAAGTAGAGGGAAAGCCAGACATATGCTTTGGAAAAGATGCATATTGTGAACTTTTGAAACTGAGCATTTGTTGTTATACAGTAATGTGTTGATGTGACATCTGGTTCCTTTGTGTACACACACTAATGCATTCATCTACCGTAATTCATTCCAAAGAGAATGGCAGTGGAGAATTACAAGCAAACTGAGCATCATTAATTTAGATTCAAATATCAAATTTTCATCCTTTTATGTCTCAAATTTAAAACTGTCTGTCTGAGATAAGAGTCTTGTTGGGAAAGCAAAGACAGCTTTGGCACATGTGTGAGAAAATTCTGCAAGTAAATTTGATCAAATTGTCACTTTAAAATTTGCATATCTTTTACCCGACCAAGATACCTGACCTGAATTTTTTTCTTCAATTCTGACCCATATTAAAAATATTCAACCCCTTCCTATGTGTCTGTCAATCAACCAACACCAAAAGGTAGGAACAAGTAAACAGACTACTGTATATAAAATGTAATGACATATTTTGATGCGTCTGTGTACAGAAGCCGTAATGGTATAGATGATGATGGCACCATTCATCTGTTTGCATATATTTTGCAGTGTTATTACCTCGGAGGAACCAGTGATGCTGCGACAGGCATCTTAGGGGAAATGAGTAAACCCATGACGAACCATCTGCCGCCAGAAAAGATCTGTGAAAGACTAAAGAAGAAAGATGCACAAATCTGTGAGCTCAAATATGGTAAGTCACCCAATGTATGAAGGATGATGTTTCACATGTCTAATCTTCTAATCTAAATGATGAGAATTTACAGTTATTGCAAGACAACTTCGCTCTTCCTCTGAGTCCCGCCTTCTCAGGATGCCATGGGTAAGCAAAAAATCTTTCGGTGAATGCTCTTTGTCCTACTCAGGCCCTTCTTCATGGAACAGTCTCTACTTTAACCCTTTCACCACCATGGTTTGTCCCAAATCCATTGTTTTCTATGGTAAAGTTGGACCTGTATACAGGGAACTGGGGGTGAAAGGGTTAATCTCCAATACTGTCAATCATTAACATATTTTTGTAATGCTCTGAAGATTTACCTGTTCAGATGCAAGCTTAATTCTGGAGAGCTCATGGATAAAGTGCATATTGAACCTCCCTTATTGTTATTATTGCCAATCCTAGACTTTGTACAAAATCATCTGTGAAACATTACACGGCTATTTTTATTATTTGCTTTTTTTTTTCAGAAAAACAAATTGACTTGAATACAGTAGATCTCAAGAAGCTCAGAGTAAAAGAATTGAAGAAAATTTTAAATGATTGGGATGAAACATGCAGAGGTTGTGCTGAGAAATCAGACTTCGTCAGAAGAATTGAAGAGCTTAAGCCTAAGCATATGCGCACAGAACTCTAAAGAAATATATTTGTTGAACGAAACTTATGTTTTTTAAGTCTGCTTGGGGCCTGTTGTCACCAAACAAAACTGTCCACCTGCAAATGAAGCTTGACTTCAAATGAAGCTTGACTTCATTTCTCCTTCTTTCTCTCTCTCACAATATGAGGAACCAAGTGACCACTGTAATTGTTACTCTGTTAGAGTAGACAGTGTAAATTTACTGTTTACATCAGATTGGGTCCATCGGCAATGTGATTCTGTGTGTTTGTGCTACATTCTGTAGTTTGGAAGCCACCACAGGGCGACACACAATATCACTCCAAGTAGCAATTCAATGTATGTAAACAATAAAAAGATAATATCTGCAGCATACTGCTGTACCTCGTGTAATATCTATGTTGTCTACATAAAATTTCATTGGTTACTGTAACAGGTGTTACTTCAACACAAGGTTTTTATCATTTCCTGCAGGCTGATTGCCATCTTTAATGAATCACTTTTACAGTATGAGAGGGAGTAATATTATTACAGCCACTGCAATAACCTAGAATTGGGTGTTTTTTTAGCTTTATGTATTTTTTATGTCTTTCCCCTCCTTGCCTTAATCCCACTCTGTATCACGGTCAACTTATTTGTCATAGAAAGATAGCTTCTTTCTTTGCAGTACATGTATGTTTACTATTTATAAAGCATGGTACATTTCACCCTGCTTTTTGTATCTTTTGTTACTTTCTGCAGAACATAGGAATTTTTCATGGTATGTTTTAGGGACAGGACAAGTAAAATACAATTGCCACCTCCAGTATTTGTAATCTAAATTAAATCCTAGATGAACAACTTGAACACAATCTTGCATTTGTACAGTTTGTAGTTCTAAAGTTTCTTGAAATACTTACAAACAGTTCAAAAACAGTAAATATGATGCTTTTTAGTACTTTGTCTGATAAAAAAGGTGTTGAGTTTGAAAGAATGGTAGATTTAACAGTAAATTACACCTAGTTTTTGTTAAACAGGTCCCTGTGTGAAAGACTATAGATATCAAAGTTAAACCTCAGCTGATTACAAACTTTTCATCTGAAGTACATGAGAAAAGACTGCTTCAGTACCGCTATGTATGATTGTCATCATTTATAAATGGTGCCATATGGTACAACTTTTCCATGGATAAATCTCCAAAAACAAAAATCAATCCTGCAACAACAGGTTTTGCCAAATGTTTGAAAAAGAATTTGACTGAAAGAAGACCAAAATATGCAGCGCACAGATTTGATAAACATTTTCTTAGTACCTCTGATATTTTCTATTCTACACTTGCAGTGACCTGTGAATCCACTTTCTGTACTCGGGTAGTCAATGAGAACATTTCTGATGATAAACTGAATAAAATTTTATAGTGAAAGTTCATTGTGGCTGGCATATGATTTTGAATCTGTGAAGTATTATGAGAGGAGTTACTCCAGTCAGTGGAGGAAAGTGCTTTTGTCAAAGCGTATACATGTAACTGTTATGTTAGTCATCAATTTGTGATAATTTGACAAATTATTAAAATGATACAGATATGGTCTTGAATGACATAATTTAACAGGAAAGGAGCGGATCCTAAATGAGTGGCATCTCCGTTTGGATGTACTTTTCATGGACATTGCATGTAAACTTAAATGATGTAGCACAAATGATGAATCAATCCAAGGAATTTTACATTGTTTTCCACTGGATTCTCTGTAGAGAAGTCCACACTCTCCATTGATAACAGTGGGTTTGAGCCAAACCATTGTGGTGATGGGGTTAAATGTACCGGTGGCTAAAGTTCTGGTGGCTTCCTCCAACATTCAATTCTTTCACCATCAGTCCATGTTTTAGTACCCCCCCGCCACTGTATTTACAGTATTTCCATGGGCAGACCTTGTCTAGAACCTCTCTTCAGTTTCAAAACCTACAGTTGAAGCATAGTATATCATAACCACAGACTAGGAGTCTTGTCCGTGTCGTAACTGAGGAGAGGTCCTAGACCAGGGCAGGGAAGTTGGTGTGAAAGAGTGATGAGAAACTGAACATACATGTAAGTATCATTTAAAAATTTGTGATTTGTACATGTTTGATTCCCTATGACTGTATGCAGAACTATGCTGAGGTGAAGAAGTAGTAGTATATGAAACTGCAATGGATGCATTCAGGCATCAAACGTCCTACATCGGAATGTGAAACTAAATTCCTTGCATTGACCACATTCAATCATGAAAGAACTAAGACTAGTAGTGGAAACAGCAACTGACACACTCTTTTCACATCATGTACAAATTCTTTAATTTCTTAAAAAAAAATTTACTAGAAAATTTTATGGAAAGCGAGAAAATAGCTTATGATTTAAGCCATTCAGATCATGGACGTAACAAAGGGACTTTTTTACATCATGTTCAGACTGTGATAGTTGACTGTTGATTTTCTCTTCCAAATTGAGCGAAATGGTTGGCGGTTGATAGGCAGAGTCCTTGCAAGTCAGACTTTTCTCATTCAGAGAGAGACAGTCGGTAAACATACGGTCGATTGACTGTACTGACTAAGTGTTAGGAATTTACTGTTTGCAACCTTCTGTTTGACAGAATCAATCCAAGTAATTATGCGTTTTTCGAATGCTGGACTAAGACTTTCTGGAACACTGAAAGAGTAAATTTCTGTCGGGCTTATCACACGAGACTGCACTTGATGATCGTCAGCGTTTGTGCGAATTTCAGTACAGATTTTGTGAACTATCAATGGGGTCATCCCAAGACAATTCGCGGGTCCATCAATTTTTCCATTATCCCAGTAAACAGCCGGATAGCCAAGTAGAACACCAAACATGGTCGGTATACACCACTGTTCGTAATCAAGAGGAGGTATAACCAGAGGTTTGTCACTATCGCAAGTATCTGTCCCAACTTCATGTAGCGACGTCTGTAGTTGGCCTATGTGACGTTTAACAAGCCTTTGACGTTCCCCCTGAACAACCCGTGGATGCCGCAGCTCCCCAGAGACGTCGACGAGGAAATGCTCCTCTTCACTAAATTCTAAACAATTTAAATGTGTTCTCAGTGTGGTCGGATTGTACACGAAGACATCATCGAGCAGCAGAAGGCATTTCAATCCTTGTGTGACATCTTGGCGATCGAGGAACATCTGCAGGTCCTCTGCGTCAGCTATCGCATAATCGAACAGAAAACTTGGTTTAACTCCTTCTGCAACAGCTATGATATTGTTCATTATATCACTCTTCCTCTTCCGACATGATTTGGGCAAGTATTTTTGAATATTCCGATCCCATTCAGAAACGTCAAGCTCGGAGGGCGCCGCCATACTTACCCCATAATGCAATATTGTAGTCCCCCTCTGACGTTCATAATATTTTCAAAACAATCCACAGATAGTGGTTTTTGCTCTAGAAATGCCCAAAAAAATGATGTCAAAGGTTAAAGATTAAGATTCTGAACTACAAAAATGATCAGATGTACCTTATAAGTAAAAACTTTTATTCACTGTATCATAGAATCATAACAATATATACGCTAAAGGCGGTCTCAACACTTTTTTAAGAGAGCTAGAGCGGTCCATGGTTACGTTTACGTCATATGTAAGCTACCTGGGATCTAAGGACCCAGGTAAACGACCTTCTCGGTCTCGGCACGTTCAATCTGTGTGACGGGAAAAAGGAGATTCGTTGTAATTTTGGTAGTACTATCAGGGGTAAGTTAGATATTTTTCAAATCGTCTTAGGGCGATTGAGGCGCTGCAATGTCAGTGTTATTCCTTTTTCAAAGGTGTGTTTTGAAGAAACCGGATCTCTTGAGATTGATCGTGTTATTTTTAGAAACGTCATGTTGACAGTACCCTCAGTGTGACAAGACATTCGAAAGCAAAACACCCATCTTGGACTGAGGGCTGCACGTATATCAGGTTTTAATTTTCGAAGAGAGATATAAATCTGTATAGTGAGTTTGGGAGAAACCCCCCAACAATGTAACTTGGCTCTGATCTTTTTCAAACTCCAAAGTTTATAATTTATGGACCGTGGTTTATGAATGTATTTCTTCACCCAGTAACATACGAACACTGGAACAGTGAGAACTGAATTAGTTATAATTGATATGTAGGTCTGTATATTTTTCTTTTGCGATATATATTGACACACCGGTTTCCTCCAAGTATGAGAACAGTATTTATTCAAAGTATATTTGGTCTCTAACAGCAAGAACCAGGGCATTCATGCATCATGGTCAATTATTGATAGAGCATGGAGTTACTTTCATGCAAGCGATGTAATCTTTGTCGATCAGGAAAGTTACACACAATAAATGCTGCTAAATCTACGCTGTTAAACAAATGCTCTGACTTGATTTCAAAGTGTCACCATAAAAAAATATGTTATTCATCAAATTTTAAGACCACCTATAGTGGTACATCCCAACCATATAAATGAAAGTGAGTCCTAAAGCATGCATATATATATATATATATATATATATATATATATATATATATATATATATATATATATATATATATATATATAATATATATATATATATATATATATATAATATATATATACACACCAAAACTTGTTTGTATCTTCTCAGAGGGGTAAAGTGCTCGATGCAGGGATGCAGAGCAATATTACGATAAATATGAGACACATCAAGTATGTTTGGTACCTATTACTCGAGTTTCACGCATACACGCGATCGTCAGATAGGTAGATTTTATTTATCAATAAAATCTGCCTATCTGACGATCGCGTGTATGCGTGAAAACTCGAGTAATAGGTACCAAACATACTTGATGTGTTCTCATATTTATCGTATATATATATATATATATATATGTATGTATGTATGTATGTATGTTTGTATGTATGTATGTATACACTCACACATACACCAGTGTGTGTATATATATATATATATATATATATATATATATATATATATATATATATATATAAAGTATTATATTATATATTGTATTGTATTATATATTATATAATGTATATGTGTGTGTGTGCGTGTGTGTGTGTGTTTCTTTACCCAGTGACATGCCAACTGTAAGGACCAAACCAGTTATAATTGATATGTAGGTCTGCATATTTTTCTTTTGTGATAGATATTGACACAACAGTTTGAATCCGTCCAGTGCCTCCAATCATGGTTTTGACAGTGGGAGAGAGTAACCTCCCATTGGAGGAGGCAGAACTTGACGCAATTTACACCATCTTGGATCCAATGTTCCAAGGTTACATTACCGTCCAACAACTAAAAGACTTCCATGAGGCAATTTACTTTTCGTCCATCGACAAAGACCAAGTATCTGCCGCTGTCGAACAGGTTTGCGGAGAAGATGCAGATGAGAAGTGTACCAGAGAGCATTTCATGCCTGTCCTACTTGAGATGGAGAGACGGAAAAGTCTAGAACAGAAGTTGCTGTGGGATTTCAAAGCACTGGACACCACTGGAACCAGCACCATTTCTGTGAAAGACGCTCTGTTGCTCTTCAGAGCTACCCACGAGGAGAAGTTTTCCATATCGACCTGGAGAAAATTTATGAAGTCTCGCGACTTTTCCAGTGATCCTGTGTCTTTCCATGAAATCCGGATGTGGCTGTGCAGCATTCCAACAGGAGATCCGATGACTGAATCAGAATTTCAAGAAGAGAAAGAGAAACTTGAGTCAGAGCTACGCAGACGTGAAAGTAAAAGATATGAACAGGCAAAACAACTCCTTCAGGTGTGCAAACGGTTATATATAAAACAGAAAATTTAGTAAGAGCAATGAGCAATTGCCTGTGTCATTCTAACCCCAGTACATTTTTGTACATGCACTCACCATTGTTAGTTTTTGTTGGTTGCACACCAAGATCTATCCTAGTCCCATCTAAAATAGTCACCGAACAAACCACAGTATATATAGTATATTCTCCTTGTTTATATACATGTATGTTACTGCCCTGTGTGCTGACCTTGCAAAGAATATCTATGCAACAACACCATTGCAGAGAATACAATTGTGATTCAAAACAAAGAGAAATGGCCGCTGATGTGAAAGAATAGTGTGAAATGTGTACAATGTGCAACAAGATTCTCAAACTACTATTGGTGCAACGAACAGTTTTATGCTTTTCTGCATACTGTGTCATTTGTCTGGCCTATCCATTATATACACACGGGTAAGTAAGTGATCTGTTAGTGGTTGTTCAAAATCATTCGACTCCAAGAGCATGGTTTACAGACATTTTTCATTTGCTCTTTAGGAAGATGACCAGAGCATTGCAAAGACAACGTTACAAAATGAAGCGTATCAGGATAAATTCCAAAGGAGTGCCAAGAGAAAGTTAAACAGGTAGGTCTAATCTTTGATACATGTACCCTAGTATGTTTCCTATGCGGTTATTTGTCCCATTGAAGATGAGATATCACAAACATGTTTTATGAAATAGAGATATACTTATCTAATAATTGAAATGAAATAATGATTATAGTGAAATAATGATAATCTCACAATTTCATTTTGTGAATTTGAATGAACGACAGCACCACATTCTCTATTGTTATCCTCAATTTAAATGATATATATATAAAATTATCAATTTAATTTTGCCAAGTCCTTTATCATTTATTTGCAAACTTAAGGGGGCAATAGCTGTAAATTTTTATAACATTTTCATTATTTTTGTTCTGTGAAAAACTTGCATTTTCCTATCTTTTTTTCCTTAAATAGATGTTAAAATACAAAGTATGGGCCTTGTTAATGTAATACAAAATATATATGGTAAACAATGTTATTGTTTACCACTGAACTCCTGTCTAGACTAAATTTAATTTTCAGCATTACATGACACAATACACAGGCATACCTGTAGTATTGATAAAGTTCAATTCAACATTTCATATGTTGACATGATTTTAAAAGAAGCACTAGAAACCGAACAAAAATACTAGAAAATACATTGAATGTTCCAGCTTGTGTCTGGAGCCTTAAGATTGAGTTAACTTTACTTGGGATAAAGAACTACAGGAACTTGAAGTTTTTGAAATGTGGAGAATTGTGAAAGGCCTTCTTTTAAAAGTGATGTGGATGTATAGTGTTTACATGCATTACAAATATGAACCATTGCAACTTGAGCAAGATTTAGTACATGTATGTCTAATATCCTTATGCCATTGTAACATTCCTCTTCCTCCAAGGTGGGAACAGCAAGGCATAGAGGCACTGATCTTTGACGATGGGGAAGATGTTGACGTACACAAACCACGGGACAGGGTAGGGGTCAATGACCTTTTGGATGCTCTTGAGAACAAATATGACATCTTAAGGGAGAAGTTATTCTGGGAACTCATCCAGAAAAATGTTGGTAGGTATTTGTACATGTGTAAGCTTGTTTCACTTGCTTAATGAAGAACAAATTTGGGTTGCAGCAATGGCTTTGATAGGTAGGGTCATTGTATAGTTTGCAGTGGGTTAGATTAGGTCATGTGTAGGTTGCAGTGGGTTAGATTAGGTCATGTATAGTTTGCAGTGGGTTAGATTAGGTCATGTATAGGTTCTAGTGGGTTAGATTAGGTTATGTATATGTTGCAGTGGGTTAAATTAGGTCATATGTAGGTTGCAGTGGGTTAGATTAGGTCATGTATATGTTGCAGTGGGTTAAATTAGGTCATGTGTAGGTTGCAGTGGGTTAGATTAGGTCATGTATAGATTACAGGGGTTAGATTAGGTCATGTGCAGGCTGCAGTTGCCTAGATTATGTCATGACTGTATAGGTTGCAGTGGGTTAATTAGGTCATGCATAGAATGTAGTGGGTTAGATGAGGTCATGCATGGGTTGCAATGAATTCACATTGAACCCGTTTTAGGATCAAATAGTTGACTTTACACACATTGACTTGACAGGAGACACGGTGTGGTCCACACTGAGTGAGAGCGAGCAGCAGGAGTTGCTACTACAGTTGAAGGTCAAGGAGAAGAGATATCGCAGAGAAAACAAGGTTGACAAAGTCGGTGAGTTAGCTGAATCCCAGCAGCTCTATGAACGCCGATTGATTGCAACAATGGGTGAACTTCTTCACATCCATGAAAATCGTCGGATTGATGATGAAAGTAAAAGATCACAGTGGCTGTCTGATGGAAAAACTGATGATGATATCAATGAGACACTGAATCAAGAATACCAACAACTTATAAAGGGTGAGTGATTGTACTATTTATATGAAATAACCATAACCAATGCAATTTGTCTGTTTATTATTGTAGTTTACTTTGTGTTAGATATGTCAGCTTTTCTTTATTTACTTTTTACATTGGAATTTCAAAACATTGAGGATTTCAACATAGTTTCCAGTAATTGAAGAGAAAATTGATTTTTAGTCACATAATTCAGTTGTGAATTGAAATGTTATTGTGTATGTGTGCGTGTGAGAGAGAGAGAGAGAGAGAGAGAGATCAGACTGACAGAAGATTGGTAGACAGACAGACACATATACAACAGAGAAAAGGGTAGAAAGAATTTTTTTCATCTGTGTACAGTACAGGGTCTGTACGCTCCTGGAAAGTTCTTGAAAGTCCTGGATTATTAAAAGCCTCTTGGAAAGTCCTGGAAATTGATAATGCACCTTCAATTTTCAAAAATGAAGATGATAAGTTGTGATTCGTAAAATGATACAGTGTATTAAAATGATATGTTGTAAAAATTACATCTGGAAAATGGTATTGTAGATCTCAAAAAGTCCTTGAAAATTGCTGAAAAAGTCCTCGAAAATCAGATAACCTTTGTATAAATGTACTTGTTTAGTTATCACATTAATTTCTTTGCTACAAATCAATGCAGGTGAGAGTACAAGTGGTGAATTACTGATTGATCTCCACCAGCGTCACTCTGCGGAGAAAGAGAATCTTCTGGCCAGACTGAGTACAGGTAGCAGCCGGACACTGACCAAGGCTGAAATGATAACACAGTATGCACACATCCTATGCCATCTGAGATACGCCCAGCAGGAGGAGTCCTTTGAGTTTGCAAACACGGCTACAGGCTTGGCTGAAAGACCACAGTTGTATAAAAGTGCTAAGTAAGTCATGTCAAGTTGTTTGCACATTTTTATCACAAAAAACATCAAAGCTTCAATGTGTGTGGTAGCAAAATATAAGCATAGCAAACAAAATGATTCAACACTGAAATAAAACAGGGAGAAAATAGACCAATCAGAAAGTCAGTGAACAGAGTCACAAAGTAATTCCAATTCTGCCGTTTTTATCATGCTACATTTTCAAAGTAATATTTGTGTGTAACGTCTCTGACTGTATAAATCATGCCTATATAAAAAATCTGAAAACCACTGTGACAAGTTATATATTGTTACAAATATTTTGAATGTGTAAAGAAATATTTTTTGTTTTGAAACCATTGACAAAGATGACTTCAAAAACATTGAGTTTATGGTAATAGTGATATCACAATTATCCAATAATAAGAGAGAAAATCTTTCAAAAATGCTCTCTGAGATGGACAACACAAAGAGCAATATGTTGGTCTCATTCAGCTTTCGATGATCAGTGCCTAGGTTTGCAGTCCTGCACTGACTACTTGTCAACTTTTACTCTGCTGTACAATGTTCATGAATTGGTATTCTGTAAATAATCATATGAAAGCGGTATCAGAGTCTGTTTGTAACAGAGATTTCTTGAAGATCCAAGAGTCCAAATGTTTATAAGAGGATGAATGAGCCCCATAGAATGGAAAGCAGAATGCTAATTTTTCACTTGTTTATGAGGTTTTCATAGTTTTGATGTGTTATTACCGCGTTTCTTTCTGAGATTTACAGTCATCACAGATTTTAATTTTCAGTTCCAAACAGCAAAAGCAAGCCCTTCATCATACTTTGGACGTGTAGAGACATATATCAGACATCATACATGGTAATTTGCATTGATTTTTCCCAAGGTTTGACTATGATCGTAGCAGGCAAGAATCCCTGGCTCTGCACCGTTTACAAACATGGAAGTCAAAGAAATCCACAAAGTTTGAAGATGAAAGATTACATGACAATCTAAAGAAAGGTGTTGTGGATTTACATGAAGATATTGTGACGACTGCTGTGAAGAAACATGCCCATGAGAGCGAGGTGAGTGAAAAATTAGTTGTAAGATAAATCTTGATCATTATTTAGATAAAATTTGTGAGTCATAAGTTCTAATTTGTGACACTCTATGCTTTGACTGACTATTCAAATAATTTTTGACCATACTAAATTATGTGGCACTTTGAATAATTCTGTCCTCAGATCAACATGGGTAGTCAGGTCATTGCTCTGTCTTTGTACAGAGACTCTGTGACAGCACCGATAACATCCTGTATGCAATTGTGTGTCTTTACTGCAGAATGTTGTGTTGAGAAGAAAAAAAAGAGAGTTTCAACAATACTTCCGCATGTTATGCTAACGGACACATTAAACTTATCAAATAGTTTAACAAAACAATGAAGCAAAATCCTGATGTTTATCCACTGTTGTTTTCCTTTTCAAAGCACTTGAAAATTTTCCATTGAAAACTATAATGTTTTGTACTTTTAGAGAACAGCTGCATGGATTTTCTGCAGGCCAGCATGCTTCAAATGTATGTACATGTACAATGCAAAAGCTGTAACTTGCAACCATTCCATGCATGTTTCCGTAAATTTTCACCTGCACTCATGTATTTTTCCAGGTGATGATATATCTCTTGCAAGGCAAGGAAAGTGAGACAGCCAAATCAGCTGGAAGACGTCTCAGCAAGGACCAGAGAGACAAGAGACTGAAAGAACTACGAGCTCAGAGAACGAATTGGAGACAGTCTCCGTCTCAGTATTTGATGTCCAAACGCTCTTTGCATCGACGGTTATTACAGGAGGGTGTTGGACTCTACCATGAACAGAGGTACAGTAAATCAAAGATACAAACTTTAAACTGACATGGTACATTGTTTTGGGGGTTCACTTTATGTGCCAAGAAGATGACGCCAATGATACTCACACAGTCGTGTTATAAGGGACTCCATCCATCAAATTTGTTGAATGTTTAAGAGTTCTTCTGTATCAAACTGCAGATTCCTGGTCTATTCCATAATCATTCTATAAAAACCAGTGTCAAAGACTAGGCCAGGATACAGTACCAGTATCAACAAGTGTGGTTATTCATGAGTTTACATTGTTGCATACACCTACTGACATTATCACAGCTTGGCTTAGACATGTTTAACCCTTTGCACCCTGTGACCCCCTGGTACCCTATGACATGCGGACGCTTTTGTCCGAGCCGGGTTCAAAGGGTTAAACTTTACTTGAAATTGCTTAAAGTTTACTTGGAAGTGTTAGAATTATTGTGATCTCCGGGTTGGACAAGACTGGCAGCCACTGTGAAAACACCCTTCACTGCAGGGGCTTACATACACTGCACATCAATTGTACCTGGTTTTATGTGTAATGATACTTTCTGAATGTGTGTTCTATATGATACCTCTATTCTGCTGTGTAAGTGTATAGAGGCCCTGTCACACCTTGATAATTTAGCCAGCGTATGCCAACTTATGAAAAATTTGGCGAATATGCTGGGCACACTTCAAATACGTTATGGATAAGTTTTGTATAAGTTATGAGCACGCTGGAGCACGCTGGTATACGTCGTAGCACGGCGAGGTCGTCGAAAATTTTTTATGCATGCACAAAACTTTTCGACATGCCAGCGTATGACTCATACGTCCCGCACACGTGTGCCATAAGTTGTAGGTACATGTAGGTTATGCACACGTTACTTGTAAGTTACTCATAAGTCAAAATGTGTCAAGATAATTGTCTAGCATACCCAAAACGTATTTTTAAACTATGATTACGTTATTAATATGTATGTGCCCAAAATTGAAAACTTCATCGTAGTTCAGCGTAAGCCAGTATTTAAGAGAATTTTCGTACATCGGCATACACTGGCTAAATTGTCAAGGTGTGACAGGGCCCTTAGTGATATACATGGTATGCAAGGCCTGCTTTGTTGTACTTTTCAGTAAACTTTCAGCAATTTTCAGTAAATTTTAAAATGTCCCACACATCTAAATGGCTTAATTTTAGGAGTAATTCGCTATTCAACGATGACGTATTCTCATATAGACTGCATTGATAAACAGAATACTGGCAATGTCAGTATGTTGTACAGAGAGTGTGATAAGAAATAATGACACAAAGTACTCTGAGAAAACCAGGTGTGTCCATTCAACACAACAAAAGTCTCATTCAAATTGGATAGGTATTTTCTTACTTTCATCAAAATTATTAGTTCATGTGTTCATCTGTGTTGGGAACTCTGAACTGTCTCATATCCATTTGATCTTTAAAGTGGATGTTTAAATATTGTTATAACATACTGTCATAGCAGTGTTACACTGGATGGTGAAGATGGTGTACAAAGCTATGACTCCAACAAATTTTACTGAAATTCTACAGAAACAGTCTCTTACTTGTGGCTGGTCTCACAATTTCTTTTCTTTTATTCCAAAGACGTGAAGAGGTGAAATTTGGTCACAACTTGGTAGAAATAATGGTGTCTGCTAATGTGTTGGCTGACTTACAACAGAAACAAGACAGAGAAATGAACTTGCTCATTTCCAACATGCAAAACAAGGTGAGCAAATTTAACCCTGCAACGTTTTGGTTTGGTCCAAACCTATTGTTAGTGATGGTCATTTTGGACCTGTTTACTTGGATGTAGGGTGAAATGGTTGAATCAGACAAGTCTTTATAAGAGAAACGTGGATGATAAATAACATACTAATGTTTTTATCATAAATGATCAAAGAATCATCAATATTCATGGCTAGTGATGATTAGAAATGAGCGCTTATTGTAAAATTGAAATTTCTTGATCAATTAAACCACAATTTCATTTTCTGTGAATGTGTAGAGTCTGAAAGACCTGACAGAGATGAAGAAATTTGAAGAGAGAAGCCTAGTGGAGGAGTGGCTGGATAACATTTCAGCAGTGGTGTTGGGAACCTTTGAGTTGACCCATGAAGAACAACAGTTGATACAGTCTCTGGAGAGTAAATATGATATCATCAGGTGAGTTGTGTGATGTCATCAGGTGAATGGTGTGATTCATCAGGTGAGTGGTGTGATGTCATCAGATTAATTGTATGATGTCATCAGCTGAGTTGCATGATGACATGTCATTAGTAGTAGCTGTATGATGTCATCATGCCAGTGAAAGCACCCTGGTAGTATAGCAAATCTGACACTATTATATCCCTGTTTGGTAAAGAGTGAAATCTGGAACATGGTCAAAGTTATATGCCTGATAGAATTGTTCCACCACTAATTTAGGTGATCACAAAATGGTTACTTCGTACCTTTGCATCAGATAGATTGACATGATCCATAACACTAAAAGACATCACATGAATAACCATCCTCTTTAGAGGTATGCAGGGAGTGATAGCAGCCTTCCAATAACAGAATAAAGTAAAACAAATCTTGAGACACATGTCAATCAGAGAGGTCTTACATCGCTTAGAAAGTTAAAAAACAAAACAAAAGTTATATTAATTTCCCTTGTGCAAAGCATATTTCATCATAAACACATGGCACATAAAGTCACTGCCAGTGGAAAACAAGAATTAGTGGAGTGTTGTACATAAGTTAAAAAGTCAGCCAGTGGCCATTGTTTACATACTCACTTTTGTTTTCAATGTCAGGGAGAAACTGTTGTCAGATTCTCTGATACGACAGCATGGGGATGTTGCCTGGAAGAATATGTCTTCTGGTGAAAGAGAAAAACTATTGGAAAAGAAGATCTTAGAAGAGAGACGTCTCAGACAAGAAGGCAAACTTGATGAACTTGGAAGACTGCTTGGAGACTTTGCCAAGGTAAATCATGAATCTAGTTGAATAACTTCAAATTTAGATGATGAAAAGTCCCACTATCTGTGACTTTTATAGGTTAAAGCATGCATTATCTTAAGTGTTGATGGTAAAACTGTCCAATATCTTCAAACTTTGATAGTAAGACATTCTTATATCTTTCAAGTTTGATCACTAATATCTCATATCTTCAACTGTGCATGCTAAAACTATCCAGTGTGGCATAGAATTTAATTTTTAACAGTTTACAGCCCTTCATATAGTCTGGCAGAGACCCTGCGATTCGCGTTCTCCCTTGTTGGAACATGCGCCCTTCAGAGACGCGACGCGAATCCCAGGGTCTGGACGTTCTTGCAAGCGACCGGTCGGATTTCTGCCTGATCCGGGTACTTTATAGAACTCCACACGTCCGTTAATCAAATAAAAATGACAAGTACCATGGTCAAATAAACTTAAAAATGAAAATAAAAACATACCACGTATATAGGTCTACCGGCTACTAGTACATATTCTCTCCCGCCCAGTTAGATAGGTGTTTCTTTTGAGGTCACTACCTTATGAATATTCATACCCTTGCAAAACGGACAGTCGCTGTGTCTGGCAGCGCGTGCTCACAGCTGCACAGCGTAGTCTTCGAATGCAGGCCCGTCGTGGGCGCGCACAAAACAGGCACAGCGACTGTGGAGAGTCTACCCTTCAGAGTGTGCACTACTGTACCAGTACTTGTATGTGTATACGTACTGCAACTGCTACTGGTTTCAATCAGTGCACAGTCCTTCCATCATAGAGCAGAGCACAAAGCTGCACCAAGTCCACTTTTTTCAGCACCCACAAAAGAATTAAAGGTGGTGTGTTTTAAAAGTAAATTTGATCACGCCTTCTTCATCTTTTCTTTTCCAAGTTGCCTCTCGATCTTGAAGATGTAATGGGAAGAATTAAACTTGAATACGACAAGAAATTCCAGGAGAAGCAAGCCAGACTCAACCAAGATCCACAAATGGCTGACAGTGGTATGTTGCTTTTTATAGATACATACAATGAGATTTCTGTGTACACTAGAGTAAAGAGTGGTAGTGTCTTCAAATGTTACATGTAGTTGTATTAAAGGAAAACTGTCATTATCATTTAATCTTTTTAATTCTGACAACTATCGATCTGTAACATCCCTTTATGTACAAATGTAACATTATTTGTTCTCAAAGTTTACATCTCCTCATTTGTTAAATGTTCTATGAAATTTAAACAAAACATTTTGTGATCATGTGGCCTCGAAGTAGCCAAAAGATTACATTGATTTTTCATTTGATAATTGTTAAATGCGCTGGTAGAGCAGCATATTTGCAACACATACATTGTCATGAGTGCCATAGGCTGAAAAACATAATGTGTGTGATATACATGTATGAGTCCAGGTCAAGATACAACTTTCACAGGAAGATATCATAAGCATTAGATTTTGTACAAAGGGTTTAGCTATTTTCCAAGATTCCTACTATGATGACACTTTATATAAGCTATCAATGACTATGACAGTAGAATTGTCAACTTTACTGTACAAGGAGAAAAAATCAGAGCTAAAATACAATAACACAACAAAAGTAATCTTCATGAAGGCAACCAAAGATGCATACTGCTCTTATTCTTCACAACAGAAATTGGAGAACCTCCACCAGTCAGGAAGACTGGCAACTTGCTGGGTGATCTCCAACACCGATATGAAGAGGACATGGAGGACCTAATGAGCATGCTCAGAGGGGAAGGCGGGAAGATTCTCGGTGAACAAGAAAGAGGGCAGCTCCTAGGAAGACTGAAGAGAGAGACATTCAGAGCTGTCAGGGAAGAGAAGTTTGTGGGCACTGCTTTGATGGTGGGCATGGCTGAAAGATGTCCCATAAACATCAACATTAGGTAAGGGAGAGAGAAATTCTGAAAATGATGCAAAAATTGTTGAAACACTATATTTTAACAGAATAGTTTTGGTGTGACAAAAGCAGATGACAGACAAGAATTGACCTACTAGGGGGTCATGAAAACGTCCATGTTTATAAGACCCATTATTATATTTAAGCAATAAAGCACACCCAGTGATGGCATACCACAAGATTTTGACCAGTTCACGACATATATGCATGAATGATAGCGAGCGCATATATGAAGTGAAGTGGTCAAAATCTCGTGGTATACCGTCACTGGATGTGGTTTGCAAAAGAAGAGTTATATGGAAAATTCCATCTGTTTCAGGGAGTTCAGGCTTTCAAAGGGGGTTATCATTCCTCAGAAATTGTTGTATGGTTTCTTTTTCAGATAGAAACACACTCCAAATTCACGCCAATCACAACTTTTTTGTCGTTCCTTTCGTTTCACCAGAATCACAAAAGACAAATCCAGACAAAGGAGACTGGCTGCAGTCAGATACAACAACAGACAACACAGAAAGAAGCAGGGTTTGTTTGATGAACCTGAATTTGATGATCAAGCATTACCTCCAAAAGGTAACGGCATTTCCAGTTGTGTCCCATAACAACACCGACGTATTTGACATTCACACAGCTGTCAGTGCCAGGCATGCTCCTGATACAAATCCTTGCATGCCACTATCTGTAATACTAACTTAAGACAATTTTTGGAAGTTGTAGATTCTGGTGACTTTCATACCATTCAACCCATTTATGACATAGTTTGGCCCAAACCCATTGTTATCACTGATGAATGTAGAATTATTTACCGGGAATTGGGGATGAACAGGTTCAAATTATAAAATAGGGCATATTGAATAGTTATCCTGCTTTTACAAATCCTCAAATTTCAGGTGTGTCTAAATAGATGTAAAGTCACATGCATTTTCAAAACTTAATTGGTTTATTGCTAAACTCATATTTACATTCTATGACATTAGAGTCTTGTATAACAACCGAACTTTCTCTGCAAAATTGAAGTAGACAATTTCAAATTTCTTATTTGATGTATGACTATAAATTTACTGAATAGGTCTGTTCACAGTCATTGTCATTGTTCTCCCATTTCTCCCATTAACCCTTTGAGCCCCAACTCCCGTATAAAAGCGCGAGAACCTACGAGAGTGGTCATAATGGTGGGATATTCAAACGTACTCGGTACGCTCTGGACGCCGTCATAAAAACCGTTAATTAAGAAATCTAACGATTAATTTTTTTCTTGGAAATTGAGGGATATGTGTATAAGTATTTGGGGCACAATATACTTGGTTTCTGACGAAATTAAATTTGAAATGACGTCTGGAACCAGAAAAAGGATAAAATATTTGCCGGTAATATCGCCGGTATAACGTTCGATGTTCAGTTTGAATCTGCATGATTGACATGATATGCAAATTGCAAATGAGTCATTAGCGATACGTTGTTTACTTTTTCCGTACGTAGCGTTGATTGTTCAAGGCGGGGAAAAACACCAAATACTCGGAGCGTACCGAAAGATACAAACGCACACACACTGTGTATAACAAATACATGCAAACACATTTGATTCGGTAGTTCTCTTTTTGGAAAATTTGTTGGTCCTGAAAAGGACCGTTTTCATTTGTTGGCCTACCTGAGCCGTACATTTTACAGACAGGAAGGCCTATACTGTCATTCATGCCCGGCATAAAGTACGTCTGGTATGTTCGGGTTGAGACCACGGACAAGTACCAGCACAAATTCTGGCATGATCTTTCACTTTGTCTACACTGTCTGTATATCTTCTATCTTCTTTTCAAATGTCAAGTTTTACCCTCTAGTCAACATACTGTTGAAAGCGCAATCATCGCAATGCGATATGCGTAACTATCGCTTCTTTATAGCTGTTTCCAAAAGTGATATACATTTTTTTTCCCGATCTAAAGCCGTGCATGCCTATGCAACACAAAGCGAACAAAGTCAAAATTCAAAAAGACAAGTAGCCTCCAATGTGCTGACAAAACCGGGATTTTTTTGACGCCTGCAATCGCCTTCGGCATATTCGGTCGTCACTGTGCTGGGTCACTTATACTGATCTCAGTGATCACACGTCGAGTTGACAAACGTCGCCGGCGGCAGCTGAGGTCACCGTACTAATCAGTCCCATAAGTTGCACTCAAATGTCCGCGCTCGATCCCCATCACAGTTAGCTCCAATTCATTCCTGGCAAAGAAAATTCCCGTGGCTACCTCTAGTGCTCATCAGTGACCGCTATCTTCATAAAGCCAGCTGACATAGTGTGATTAGCAGTCTGACTCTGACTACCACGCGTTTGTAATGAATAGTATCGCGACTGCGTGGAGAGTGTAGAAGTGCAGTGCACTCGATTTTGGCGGGATCGTTCAAAGTAGCGAAATACTAGAACTCACCATTTTATAAGGAGGGATGAACATTGAAACGAATGCTCGGAGAATTTATGAAATCACTTTATTCTGATTTTATTTTTGGTGATTAAATATTAACAGGTTTGATTTCTAAAATAAGTATTTTCAGAAGCTTTTTGAAATAATCATAAGACAACAAATCGACACCACATTTCATTTCGGTCACCATAAAACTTGTAATCGAAGCCGGGGAATAGTCGTCGGTACCCTCCCATCCGACAGCGCCGAGTTCATGAGACAACGAAAGTTTTGAAAAGGAAACTACAACTACCATCCAAGAACTGTGGAAACTACGTTTTATAATGGAGACACAGCCCTGCCTCGCTGAACTAAGGTCGAACGAGGAAAGGATTGTTTGTAAGACAAAAGCTCTACAAAATTTGGTAGACGACTGGCCGTTGAGCATTGTGGTAAATGTCCGTCGTCCATTGAAATAACCACCTCGATAAATTTGGACATCTAGTAGGCGAATTTGCTGTTCTTTTCAGAACTGTTTTGATTTTTTCCCGTTCTTTCCTGAAATGCGGCATTTCTAGGACGGCGTTTGGACAAAACGGTGCTTCATTATTATCTTCAATCAAGACTCCCTGCAAGAGTGATGTACACTATATATACTATGACTGAGCCGAGGAAAACCCCGATAATAGATCCCGTGGCAGAAAACTACATTTTCTACGATTTCTGCATCGTTTACCCGTATACAAAGATGCGGATAGCTATTGCCACTGTCATGATATGCATTATGTTGAATCATTCAAAAAGGCGCTGAATACAATGACAAACGCTTCGTTTTCGGACGAGAAACGTATACCATGACGCATGAGAACTAAGGAGTGTCGATCGATCGCCTGGCAACGTCATCACGGTTTGTACAAATCCGAGGCGACGCCGCGCCGAACCTCTGCTCCAGTAAGACTTCGAAAAAGTCTATGTTCAAGAAAACCTATTGGGGAAATGAGTGGATGTAACGTATGGAAAGTAAACCGTAAAATTGGGTGAAAATAGTATACGTAAAGTCACCGTGCAGTCAATGTTTACAGTATGTGGCGTGCACGTTCTATTTTTGGAGGTGTTCAACCAGCTGTTTTAATTTGCTACTTTTTGTTCACAAAGAAACCATATTAGTTATGTTTTGCTCCGCCCATTTTCATCGATTTTTCTCGGTAGGGCCCTACCGAGAGTTACCGGTTTAACCCTTTGAGTGCCAAAGTCAATTTTTGCTGCCTTTATAAATGTAAGTCAGACAATTGTTTTCAGATTTTTTCCAAAATTTGATCAAAAACGGTAGCTGATGAAAAGTGATGCCCATTTGGTCCAAAATTGTCAAAAAAATCACAAAAAAATTGTGAAAATGTTTCAAATTTTGAACTAAAATTTTGGGCTAAACATTGAATAAGCTCTTATCCAATTGGGTAGCTGAATCTTACTGATATAATTAAAACAATACAAATAGACTCCCTAAGTCGCTGTGAATAGTGACAATGGACCGATCAGAGAAACAGCTTATTCAACGCTGCACATCAGCAGAACATTTTTACGGGAAAATTTACAGCACTCAAAGGGTTAATATGCTAAAAGGAAATAGTTGTCGGCATTTTTAAATCACATCTTTGAAAATTATGCATGCAACAATGACAAAATACCACTTAGTAGGTAACAATGAATACTTAGAACACACTAGCTGTAAAAATAGCCACAGATGCAATAGTGACAAAATTTGTCTGCATTTCAAACAGCAGTGTTTGATATTGCACATGTAGCTATATTTTGTAACAAATTTGTAAGTTACAGTGAGCAGCACTATTTATTTTATTTTTTTAAGTGAATTTTTTTTTTTTGGAGACACTCTATCATTTCTGTTGTTGTTTTGAAATTCCACAGGTGATTTAGATGCCTGGAAGCTATCAGTCATGAGGGAACTTGACAAGTACTACAAGACAGAGCGTGATTTAATGATGAGTATACTGACAGATGAAGGCAGCGAGGATTTGAGACAGGCCGCTGTGATGATGCCACCAGACGACCGACAAAAACGACTGATGGAATTGAAACAAAAGCGAGAATCCCTGGAGTACGAAAACAAAGGTAACATGCTTCTATTATTTATATGACTTCATTGAAATGGAATGTTAAGAAATTAAGACTGAAAAATTTAAGAGACTCAGTCTGTTGAATGAAGCAAAGCAAAGATGAAGGAGTTGAAAAACTAAACATTGAAAATTTTTGTTAGAAGCTATACATTGTATGTTCCAAACTCATCAACATTTGCACGATGCTTAAATATCCAGGAAGTTAAATATTCACTGAGCATGGGTTTGCTTGATTAGTTGCCACTTCAACATTTTTCCTCAAGACACATATCCTGAACCTAGTCCAAAATATGTCCCAGTAGTAAACCTCTAGGGGTCAGTGACCTCATAAAGTAGGAAGGGTTTGGGTTAGTTAATGCCATTCTAGTAAGTCACCTTTTTTAAATCTAAGTTATTAACACCCCCCCCCCCCCCTCAACATTTACCCTAAACCCAATACCTAACCCCTACTGGTAGGTCCATGGGAAATGTTCAGGAATGACAGCCTTGATACCTATTGGGGACAATTATTGAGAAATGTTCTGGAATAATAGCCTTGATACCCTGGGGGGGGGGGAAGGGGCAATGCCGAGTGCATATACTGTTCTTCTGTTTAAACACCACAGACAACATGTAACAAATGCATGTACTACATTTAAATTCATAAATGTGATTGATAACATGTCATCTTGTGAATGATGGCTACCTTGCTATCTCTCAATCATGAAGACTTTTGTAAAAAAGTGTACGTGTTGCTACAATTATTACCTTTTGGTTTCTTCAGATGACCAGGAGATTAACTTGGACATTCTGGAGGAATGTGGCGCCATCAAGAGTGTGGTGAGGAGACTTGTATTGGAAGAAAGATCAAAAGGTGGAGTTGTTGGCCATGAGGAGATTGTGATCTCATTGTTGTCTGAACTGCAGGATGAACAGGACAGAGAAGGCGAAATGCTCTTTGCAACCCTTGTTGACAAGGTAAATATGGAACGATAAATGCCAACAAAGTCCTGACAGTATTTCAGTGTCACGCTCAGATTTGTACCCATATGCCAATTGAAAAGTATACGAGCTCAATACAGAATCCTCCACAGAAGTTTTGTTTCTTATTTTATGGCAGACAAGAGAGTGCCCTCTGGTGTTCACGCATATGGTACAAGACCATCAATTAATTCCCCATTGACCACCACAGTAGCGTTTAGCTCAATTTTCCTATTTTTAAACATTCAGCGGCACAAATCCTCTTGACAAGTGGTAGGTCAATGTCAGCTGGACTACTGATGAATTTTTCATGTGGGCAAGTCCAAGGAAATTTTGAGATAGCAATGAAAATAGCGCCCTCAGTGGTGTTAGAAATTCATGCTCATTGCTATGATTTCCATGGGCCTTATAATTTTGTATATTACAACAGAATGCTATAACCGTTATTCACAAACGTCTGCATTTGGATTCAAGCAGGCAATTATCTTTACAAAAATACTTCACATTAAAGTTCAAACCAAACAAGCATCCATGCAGGTATCAAAACTTATAGGTCTGCACTATTTTTCACCTGAACTATCTTTGTGGGTATCGAACCTGGAAGTGAATTAGTGGTCTTGTGCCATGTGGCCCAGTCTCATGCCTTTATTTTATTGTAACGGTATTAATTTTCTAACTGAAATGTTTGTAGCCGTATTCATTTACCTTACCACTGATATTGGCAGACTTTCAAGGAGTGATGCTCAATAACATGATCACACTTTCAACTTATTCACCCCTAATTCCCAGTAAACATGCCCACAGTCACCATTGAAAACAATAGGGTTGGGCCAAACCATGGTGGTGAAAGGGCTAAAGCTGTGGTTTTCAATCCAATCCCACAGCTCTAAATATTAAGCAGCAGTTGTTTTTGACATTCTCACCAAGGTATCATAGCTTAATCATCAGATGTATATTCTATTTGTCTAGGAGGAAGATGATCTGTCAGCGATGAGACACAAACAGATAATGATGAGAAAGTCGCAATTCTGTGACAACATCTTGGAAGTCTTCACAAGGTATGAGGGTGCCGGCAGCGAAGATGAACTTCTCAAGGTAAATGCTCCTTTCCTTAAAATCCTTTTCCTTTTCAAATACAGTTATGTAACTACTAGTAGTAGTTTCCAGTAGCCTTGGTTTCCATGCTGTTTTGGCAATGTAATTATCATTATCAAGCCAACACAGTTCTGATGCTAATTCAATACCATCCACAGTTTCAAGTTTTCACCAGGTGGTAATTGGCATTATTATGCAAATTTGCTCATCAAGATGAAATTAGCATGTCAGCACAGGTATCGAGTATGCCATGGAAGAACCCTTCGTAACAGAACCCAAGAGCTGGTAGTGTTGTGGAAGACTAGTTAACATATACAGATCCATATTTCTGCAATCCTTGACTTTTTATACGCTCTGTAGTTGACATACACAGATCCGTGATTCTACAATCAGGATGATTTGTTAGTCAATGAAAAAAATGAATATTTTCAGCGCTTTGCCTGTTGTTTTGTATATCGTAGCTGACATCAATTCAAACCTTGTAGAATAAAAGGTGGTCATGTCTGTGAATGTGTGCTTTTGTACTCAGGCTTTGGATGACAAATATGATGCATTGAGAGACCAGCTGCTCTTGGAAGCATTGAAGAAACAAATGAGTGACGCAGAGTGGCAAAGACTCAGTGAAGCTGAACGCCAACAAAAACTGATGAAAATGAAGTTAGAAGCGGCAAGATTAAAACGAGAAGGTACATTGTAAGGACTTAGTTTGAAAACATTGAGAGCTGTCCACCATAAAGATACTTGTTATAGCTCACTATCATTATTTGGAAAAGTCGGCAATCATCAAGAGCTCATACATTACTTATGTAAATTGTTTTGTTCACTTGTCTTCATACTCACCTGAAATATTTTGTTGTAGGTAAACAAGATGAACTTGCCAGACTTCTCGGCGAAAACTTCAAGATTGAAGCAAATCTTAAGTCGTTGATGGGAGAGAACAGAGCCAAGTATGAACAGAAACTAAGAGATCGTCTTGAAAAAAGAAAACAGCAAGGAAAAGAAGGTATGCAGAGCTGTCTTAATACAGTCACTTATTGTTTGTATGTCGAGCTGAAAAACATTCCTGGTGTATTTGTTATATACAGTGGCACATGGAGATACAACAGTACAGACACCTTTATACTGTTTTCTCCATCACAGAGTGTCAGAGGTTTGTTGTTATTAACCCAGTGACAGAATCTGGTAAATTTTCATGACACACTCAATGTCACTCATTCTGTGACTGTTCCATGGATATCTAATGAGGTCGTGCTACACTGACATACCGGTAGATGGAAAGATGTGTTTACCGTTTCTGTCCAATTTAAAATGTACCGGTACTCAACTTTTGCAGTTGCACACATTGATTAATGATTTGACCATCACGAAATCTTGGATAGGAAATTTCTGTCAGAACACTGTAAACTCCAAGCCAAGGAACCATGGAAGCTATATGTTGTGCAACCCAAAGTCAAAATAACAACAACAATTACAGATTATTTCTTGTTTGCCAATTTTCTACCACAAAGAAAACACTGCATATATACTTCGTAACACTGACCAGTCATTGAATATCACAATCTGTTGATGATGTTCAACAGGGTATGACTCAGAGGATGAAGATGGCATTCCAGAAGACGAGGAAGATGACGAAACTTCTAAGAATCCGTTGGTTGATCTGGAAAGGAGGTACGAAGATGAGAGAGACGCACTGATGGCAAGGTTGAGAGACACAGAAGAGGCGATACTGAGTGAGAAAGAGAGACAGCAAGAATTGGCAAGATTGAAACGGGAGAGACGAAAAGCACAGAGAGAGGACAACTTTGAAAGTGCTGCACTTGTCCTTGGACTTGCAGAGCGCCACCAAGCAGCTGCTGCAGAGAGGTCAGTGATGAGAAACAGAATACTTGATGTGTTGTGCTTCGTTTCTTGTTAATTTTATGTAAATGTGCACTAGATCCATCTCTAAGCTGCATTTTTGTTCCTGTTTGTTTGATAACACTGCAGCTAAACAAAAATTGTTACCAGTATCATGTTTGTCAAGAAAAATTATAGTCTAACTTTTTTCTAGAAATTTAAATACAGCAGCTTCATCAGAATTGAATTCAACAAACAAAATTGTGCATCAAGGTTGGCAATGAAGGGCAAGTGATATTTTCACATCTCTTACCAGAAATGGCCTTACAAGACTCACACACCCCGTAAAGTTGCAATATGGGTCAGAATTGACCTATATTTCAGCAGTTTATTAAACTTTGGAGAAAAATCCATACCCATTTTATTTGCAATGCAGTAGGTAAATTTGCTTTAGTTTATGGAAAAAATCAATAATTTTGACTCATATTGCAACTTTAACCCTGAGGATTTAGAAGTAATATTATTTGATTCTCAATTGTTCACAGTTCACATGATTAAAGTTTTATGATCAAACTCAAGGCAGTACCATCACTTTCCGGTGAAATGCACAATGCACTGTTGAATTCAATAACATGATTGTCATCAGATTCAAATGTAAAAACCCAACTACAAACAAAACATTTGTTGTAGAAACACTTGCAAAACAAAGTAAGTACTTCTGAATATTATTTCCTTTTTTCCAATCATTGTACCCAACCATGAAAACTGAATAAAAAATCTTATATGAATGTATTCCAATAGATTGAAGAATGACAGAGCACGACAGGAAGAGCTTGCTAAGAAACGCCTAGATGCTCTACGTAAGAAACGTACCGCTGGAGAGAAGGCGGCCGAACCCAGTGATGAAATTGTCAATAATGGTAACAGGGCTGATATGCAGGTCAGTTGATATGATTTGCCTGAAGTTATAGTCCAAGAAGTGATCACCCAAATCAGTTGATGACAAGATAGAAGTCTTTATATATGTGTTCTCTCCACCAAAATTAATCGTATACAACACTGGCCACTCATTCTATGAGAAATGTGAGATGGTCCACAATGATCCCTTATTGAGATGAAGGGCAGTTTGACTAGTTTTCAGTATATCTCTCAAAGTTAAACGCTAAACATGCAGTATACTGGGGGGTCATCAGAGACACCTTTTGACCATTGATTTTCTTATCATATAATAATTATCCTGTAATATCATATCAAGACGTATCAAATCATATGTCATGTGTCATGTGCTGTTATATTAAGCATGATGCTATGCATATGTTCATTGATTTGCCCTATCATACCCTGGTCCTATTTACCAAAAGTGGATTAGCATATTAAAGAATCAAAATGAATTTTCACACTAGTTACTATATGTGTTGGTATCTGTAAGCATTTACCCGCCATGAGCGTTTGATTTTGTAATGACAAAAGGTGTAAGGTGTGAAATTTGATAATATAGTTTTTTTGCAATTTTACTGTTTAAACAGAATACAAGTGAAATTTTAATTTCTCTGTCTATCATTCTCTTCAGAAATGCAAAAATTTATTTTAAATGAACTAATGAATGCAAAATTTCAATGGTGAAACCTTTGGCCCAGACAAGGCTTGGATATTGTTTTTTGTGGACCTCAGTTGCATTGCTAAAGGGCCTTAGTTCAACCTGTGCAAGCAAAGCTGCATAATTCTTGATAGCAAATCTGTAATATATCTCATATTTCATACAGGATGCAGTCTTGAGAGCACTTGAAAACAAACACATCAAAGAAAGGGAAACCTTGCTGGAACTCTTACAAGATGAAAGTAATCAAGAACTACGTGATATTGCGTCTGTGATGACAGAAGAACAAATTGAAGACAAACTAGAAGAATTAGAAGCCGAGAGAAAGAGACTTCCAATGTGTAAGTTTGACAACTGTACTGCCAATATTTAAATGGCACATACATGTAGCTGTAAATTTTGATGTTTTTTTCCACCATTTTGTATTGTATCAATTGCTTATCTTGTTTTATTCCCCAAAGTATGTTGAAACACAAAGTATTTAGCTTGCCAAAGTAGCTTCTATACATGTAATGAAGTATTAATATTATCATTTACATTTGAGTTCTATTCTGGACCAGAATTCACTGGTCAACAATAACAATGCAGTTCATACATGTACAGGTTGAGCTGAAAAACTCAACACTAGTATTTCAAAATGCTTTGGTAATTAGAACAAGAAACCGTAGTTGACATTAACAAACAAAAATCATAAAAAAATCGGGATTAGTTATATCCACTGTCCATGTAATTTCCTGCAGACGTTAGTGTACTTTAACACAAATGTCCCTTTGAATGCTATGAAAGTTGTTTTCTTTGCCTGCAGCTGATTCAGACGGCAGGAGGAGGATTCTCCAGCACGGTGCATATCTGAAGCTGGTCAGTAGACTGAGCAAGTTGAAGAGATCTTCGGACAAAGATGTGAGCAAAGACGACGCGATTGTGAGTCTAATGGCTGATCTGCAAGAGCAACAAGACAAAGAAAGTGAAGAGCTCATCAAGCATTTATCAGATCAGGTATGAAGATGTTAGTTATCATATTGCAATACTCAGTCTTGTGCACAGTGCATTATGATTAAAGTGTTAGCCAGAATTAGTGAACATTACATGTATATTGTATTGAACTGTGATGTTATGGATAATATCTTTTGTAGGATATTGTGTGTATTGTCAAAGAATGAAATTATGGGTCATGATGCTTGATGACATTTTACTCTTTGAGTGCTGTTTTTTTTTGCATCAAAATTATTACTAGTTTTCCTTAATGTTTTAAATAAATTTGACCCAATTGACATTATTGATCATTGGCTACATTTTTTTAACAAAATTGTGGAAAAAATTTTTAAAAGTCTGGATCTGAAAAAAAATTGTCTGGGTCATATTTTATACTGTTGACAAAAATTGACTTCGGCACTCAAAGTGATAAAGCAGTTGCTGAAGTTAAGTTACATAAATGAGCTTTTATTGGTGGATTGTGATGATAGAATGCCATTTGCAAAGTGCCAGGACAATACAAAAACTTGATTACATGTGATCCTTCAATGATAAACATGTTCTAAGATTTAAATAATGAATGAATGGACTGTCTCCTATGATGTTGATCATTTGTACGTAAGCATGGTATTGATGTGATAAACACCAATGTCTAGAAGGACAGTTGCGTACCTTTGAACAAAATTAAGATGAAGTAACTAGGATGAAGAAAAACAGATGGTAGCATTAATTCCATATTAAATGTTCATATTCCAAACAGGATCTGGCTGACCTCGTCAAAGCCCAGGAACAGCAGATCAAAGAAAGGAAAGAAGAGAGAAATGAGAACATCGCCGTTGTTTTGTTGAGGAGGGAATCTGCCAAGAAAACGGGAGAGAATGAACTGGTGGAAGCAATAGAAGGCAAATACGATGCTTTGAAAGATAAACTGATTGCTGAAGCCCTCATGATGGAGGTGAGGACAGGGTTCAATTGAAAGGTCATTTGGGAAGCGGTCAGTGACCTTTACTGTATGAATGAATGATTTTCAAGTTTGTATGCCATACTGTACCAATGTATAACTTTGTATAAACAGTTACTTATTTAATATGCTTTTTCTCCATGATGGTTAAACAGTAGTTTTCATCAACCATTATTGAAGATGAACTTCAAATTTTCTAAGGATGATGTAAAATAAAAATCCAAACATGGTGATTCAGTCATACAGTATAGTTTCCATTTTCGTGAAGTTTTTGTAAATTTTGAAAACTGACAAGGAATCACATTACGGTGGAATTTCAAATGATTTAAAAAGAAATTGGTTCAAATTTATCCTTCGCAAAGTGTCAACATTTTGCAAGAAATCTTAATCGCTTACTCAGTTTATGTTCTTTTATGCCCAAGATGGGTGAGGCAGAGTGGAATAATCTCACAGAAAAAGAAAGACAGGCAAAGATTTTCAAGTTGAAGATTGAAGAGAGAAGACTTCGCGAAGAAGGAAAGTACGAAGAAGCCGCCAAACTGCTTGGTGATGTAATCAAAACACAAAGTGCCTTGGAGAGTTTGATGGGTGACAACAGAGCTGAGTATGAACAGAAACTGAAAGAGAGATTGGAGAAAAGGAAACAAAGATTAGCTGAAGGTGAGTTCATACGCAAATAATCTGTACTTGATGCAAAATTTTTGGATTTCAACAGATGTTTATTGTTGTCATTAAAGGGATGAATACTTTATGCATGATTTGTGTTGCCAAAATTTTTTCTTCATCCCTGCTTTGTTGAAAACAGGAATTTAGAGTTAAACTATTACTAACCCCGATACAGACTGCAGCAATAAAGCCCAGCCAGTAAACTGATTTAGTACCTAACACACAAGAGATAGATACTGCTTTGTCTTTAATATAAATTAAGAACATATAGATTTTTTAAAATAGAAAGTACTGCAACTTGACATGACAGTTTCAAATCTTTGGACAGGTAAGCTAATGAGTGAAAACTGTACCTTTGACTTTGACTTGTGCAGGTATGACGGAAGAAGAGGTCGATGAACTTGAGAAGAAGGAAGCCTTGGAAGAAGAGGAGGAAATGAAGAACAGACCAAGACCTCGGAACATTCTGGAAGATCTTGACAGGAGATGTCTGGCGGTAATTCTTTTGAATAGTAAACTGATATGTGTGGATGATCTGTCTATGAGATAGATATCAGAATCAAGAGTAACAAAAATGTTACCTTGAATCATCTCCGTGAAGTATTTCTATTTCTTTGTCTTCAAGATGAATGTTTGCAAACTGGGATAGGTCCAGTTCAATTGCAGTTTTGTTGGAAAGCAATTACCAAATGTATTAGATTTGGCATGTGATAAGTTTTCAATTTTTAATAATCATAACAATATAAGTGGAAATAATTTACCTGGGGAGTGAGGGGGTCTCAAAATGATCTCTAAAACGCTAGTATCTGCTCTATATCATTTTATTGTGCTAGGAGAAAGAGGCTTTGCTGGCACTTCTGAGGAACCAGGATGAGAGATTCAACAATGAAAGACTGCGCCAGGCAGAACTGATGAGATTGAAGAGAGAGCAGAGACAGGCAAGACTGGAGGATAAATTTGAAACCGCTGCTCGTCTCATGGGTCTGGCTGACCATCATGATGATGTGTAAGCCATTTGTTGTTTTTTTTTTAATCCAGTGAACTCACTATAATCTGATATCGCTTATTAATATAGCAACAATGCCCTCTTTGGCACAGGACACTGTATCATTACAAACCTACCAGCTTCAACTTGTTTGATGTTTCATATTTCACAAGTAAAACCAACCGTAGGAGGAGAAAATACATGAAGTAGTCAATGGGCATTGCAAATTCTAGAAAAGATATCACCTGAAATGTTTCTCAAGATGAAACTGAGGAAAAGTCAGTGTCATGTTCTCCACAACTTGGAATAACTGATGAACGGCCAATTTACACAACGATACTTAATATACATATCCTTTGATGTGAGAATATATTCTTCTATATGGGTTTTTAAAAAATGAATAGATTGTGCAAAAGAGAGAGGGATGGCCCACCCCTCAAAATGCCTTGTGTGAAGACCCATGGAACTGGGAAGTGTGATAATATTTGCACTTGAATGTCAACGTGACTGCAATATCTGCAAATCCTTCTCTGTGACAAAACAGTACAAGTACATACACTGTACGTTTATTGCCAATCCGTTTATGGGATATGAACAAACAGGATAGCCATGTCTGAAGGTGAATTAAAAACACTTACTTTTTTTATGTACAGTCTGGCAAGGGAGAGAGCACGGCAGCTAGAGCTGGCAAAACAGAGATTAGCAGAGAGGAAGAAAAGATTGACAGCTGCCAAGGAGAACCGGGAAGCTGCTGAAGAAGACATCATAGGTCTTCCTGAAGATGAGCATGACACGGCGGCTTTACAAGATGCTCTCCTTAAAGAGATGGAGCAGAAACACAGAGCAGAAAGAGAACTACTGATACAGGTAAAAATACAGTCTGGTTGCTACCATCAGAGATCCATAAAACAATGTCATTGCTATATGTGATCTCAGCACATCCCACCACTGCCACCAAATCATTGTTTTAGTCAAAGCAAAAACAGCATCATCATATAATAAGTAATAAACATTAGCTTGGACAATTTTATCCACCATATTGGAACCCAGTTAATCCCACTACTACCACCAAAGTCATCACACTCAAAGCATTGTCAAAGCAAAAAGAAGGCTTATATAAGATTAGATTTGTATTGCAAATCATAATCTTGCTGTATTTGATTTCAAGAGATCCCACTCCTACCACCATGGAATGTTATACAGACTCTGATTCGAATGGAAAAGTGAATTCTACATCTATCAAAACTCTGTAGCATGTTCCAAAGAGTACTCTGACAACAGAGTAATTGCAATATTTCTTATGGTAGTGAGAGAGTGCCAAATTTTACAAACGTCAACATTTGACACTTAAATTTGCATGGAGGAAATTTTATTCCAGCGCAGTAAGTTTCAAATCGCAAACACACAGTACACAACTTTTCACCATTCCACAGATGTTGCAGGAGCAAGAAAACAGCACAGAGAGAGAGGCAGCCAGACAGATGGATGAAGACCAGCGAAGTGAGAAGCTGAATGAACTGAGTGTATTCAGAGAACAGTGGAGAGAGACAGCATCAGATCCTCAGGAACAAATGGATATCTTCAGGGTAAACTACTGTCCATGATATTCAATTTTATATTATTTTATTATTATATTATTTATAATTACATTATATATTATATTATATTTATTTATAATATTATTTTATTTTATAAAAATGATTACTTAAGTTTATTCAGCACAAATGGTGAACATGTGTGGTTTGTAGCCTTATTGCACCAATGCGACAATGAGTGTGTTATTCTCTATATCTAACAACTTTGTGCTCAATATCTGTACTACTGTTTTCCGCAGTTGAAAATGTTGATTAAGTGATAAAGCAGTGATTCTATAGTGACATGGGCATTCTCCTCTCTAGACTCAGCCTTTTATCATCATTCTAAAGACAAACGTGTATCAGTTTACAGTTTATTGTATGTTCAATCTATACTCACATGATATACACTTGCTACACATAAATTCAGGAAAATACACAACATCATGATGTTAGGTATTTTATAACAAACTTGCAGGAAGCTTCAGCTTTGAGAGTGGAATCCCGCCTGTCAGAATTAATCAAGTCATCGGAAGATGGCAAAGCGACAGAAGAGGATGCACAGACGTCATTACTTGCTGATCTACAGCAGCAACAAGACCAAGAAACTCAGTATCTTATGACAGACATACACACCAAGGTAAGTATCCATCCTTATTTTCTTGATAAGATCATCAATCTTGCCATGTTCCTTTAAAGTTAGAATCAGTTTTCCAGTTTTTCTATCGCTATTTCCTTCTCATCTGGTTTATCAATTTTTTCAAATCTCAAAATCTCAAAGTCAGTTTTTACGTAATCCTTGTTTTTCAAGATGGACACAATATTACCCTGGTACAATTCTATGCAGCTTGTGACTCATTTATTTTTACAAGACAAATCATTGTTACCACATACAATTTGAGCAGCAATATGCGAGAAAAGACATTCAGATGTTGTAGAGTTTCATGATATGGAAACGTTTTTCCCTTCATACCCGTTACAGAGTGCAGCAACTCTGAAGCAACTGAAGTTGGTGCACAACACAGCCAGGACACAGAAGTGGTATGACAACGTAGCTACAACACTCCTTGGTGGAAAACAGAAGATGACAACTGAAGAAACACTCATGAAGGCTTTGGAAGATAAATATGATGCACTCCGTGATAAACTGCTCGCAGAGGTGATGCAAATGATCTGAATTTATCCACTCTCACATGTCATGATGGATCTGATTTGCTCAAAGTAGTCGGCAAGGAATGTTGTCCCAAGTCAAATACAGAAACCTGTAGTGACGCAAGATTACTTGGTCACTAAAGATTTGCTGATATTCATGTATGGTGAAGAGGCATTCTGAATCAGCTATTTTCACTCGTGTTTAAACTCAAGTAAACATTAACAAACATGGTAAAACTGTATATAATATATTATAAGTAAACATAAACAGAAAAGGTCAAACTGTAGTAAGTGCTACTCGTTCCCTGTGTGAAGCACCACCAGCACCATGTAATTTTAACAGCACACTGCTTTGCATTCCCCACAGTGAAAATTCATGATTGGCAAATACTAATACTGTAACAGTAACCAAATTCTCTTAGCCATTTCTCATTTCAGGTTCTCCACTATTTTGCTCACATTTTACAAAGATGAAATGTATTCATTGTTCTTGACAGAAAGCAGGCAATTCATGGACATGCACAACACTTTGTAAATCAGAGACCAACTCCGGTTTGGCTTTATGATAAGAACAATAAAACTTGTGTCTAAAGTTGTTTCTGATTGAAGTTCTGGCTGATTGTAAGGCTTTTTTGCTTGCTTGGTTGTGTGTTTGTCTGTCATGGATTTGTTATTTGTTGTGTACAGGCTCTGATGAAGCAACTTGGGGAAGCAGAGTGGGCCAATCTGACAGAGAAAGAGAGACAAGCTCAACTGATGAAGATGAAATTGGAAGAGAAGAGACTACGACAAGAAGGCAAATATGATGAAGCTGCAGCATTGCTGGGTGAGAGTCTTCAAAATGAACAAGGTTAGTGGACTGTCTTATCTACAGGGTACGTACACTCTTGGAAAGTCATTGAAAGTCCTTGGAAATGACATTGAGCTGCGGAAAGTCACGGAAAATCATGATTTTTCAAAAATTATATAATGATCAGTTGTAAAATCATAAAAATTCTGTGTAAAATAGCAGGGTTTTCTCTCGACTGCGCGATTGCGCAAATTGCGCATTTCGAGTCATTGTCTGCCCTGAAAAAGTCACTGACTGCGCGAAAATCGCGCACAGAACACAGCAAGCAAAGACTTCCACATATACTGACATATGAGGGTGACCAAAGCACAGAGTACAGCGAACTGTGTGTATCAATGATGGAAGTTGGGAAAATTCGAGCTTTAGCATTGTGTATAGGCACGTGTATAGCAATGCAACACCATCGTTTGATCGGCGCATGGGATCGGTGCATATTTTCAAGGATTTAAGCCCCCAAAATTCGGACCGAATCGTATCTGAGGGAACATATATGTCAAATTCTGAGTCGGGGAAACTTGTAGGTGACAATTAGACAGAAGATAGACAGCGGCCGAGCACATCAAAAGCTGACAAACGTCATCATGTCGATGTTTATGCATATGTGCTGCATACGACAAAGACGACACAACTGAAGTGGGTGACGATCGTAATGATAGCGAGGAAGCGCTTCATAGGAAGGCAAAATTCACATCAAAAGTTACTGCCCCTTTCAATGTCAAGTCTGCCCCGTAATTTTGATGAATGGGGCAGAAAGTGCCCCTTTCAATGAACATGCAGAGAAAACTCTGTGTAAAATAGTTGAATAAAAATGATATATCATATGAATGATGTAGGGAAAATGATATTTTGGTCCGCAAAAAGTCATAGAAAATTGCAGGAAAAGGTCATTGAATTTCCTTGAGATTTAAGTGGCTTTGAGTGTATGGACCCTGCATCTAATGTATCCTGTCAAAATGAGTTAAAGTCTTGAGCTGTTGGTGTCAGTGTCATTATGAAGTAACTTTTCAAGCATACTCACTTGTTTTGAATCAAGAAGCTATGCATGTTACCAAAGAAGACCAAATTATAATAAACTTAATAAAGACACTAACTTTAACCCTCTGAGCGCCAAAGTCAATTTTTGCCACCTTTATAAAATGTAACCCAGACAATTTTTTTCAGATTTTTTCCAAAATTTTGATCAAAAAATGAAACCAATGAAAAGTAATATCCATGTGGTCCAAAATTGTCAAAATATTACAAAAATTTCATAAAAACTGGTAAAATTTTGCACATAAATTTTGGTGGGAAAATTTACAGCACTCGAAGGGTTCATAAATATTAAAAGGGTAGTATATTTCAAAGAGAGTTCGTTATCTGTATGTGACAATAAATGAGGTCTTCAAAATTCCAGCGAAATTTATTTCTTTCTGTAATATTTTGCCAAATGCAGAACTCACACGTTTACTTGGAGACACCAAAAGCAGACAAGAAGAGAAACTGAAAGAGAGACTGAAAAGACAGAAAGAATTGAAAGCCCAGCGGGCAGCAGAGGGACTTCCAGCTGATGATGAAACACTGCGGGAAATTCTGGATGAAGAGGAAAGACAAGAAGAAGAGAAAGAAATGGCAAAGAGAAGGGTAAGTAAAAAAATATGCATTTTATTTCAATTGTAAAACACAACGCGACAGAGAAATGAAGGGACTTTGCGAAAAATAATCCGAACATTGCTATTACACTCAATGAAGATTACAGAATTTGTGTGTGAAAGTAACAGGAATTTTGAGTCATGGAATCCATGCGTACATTCTGTTGTCAGTGGAGAATTTCAGAATATGTGAAAGGGGAATTTGTCAAGAAATGTAGGCGACATACAAATGCACTGGTAGTACTAGCACTGAGTATTCTGAAAGAAAAAGGTCAGTGAAAAAAAATTTGTACCAGGAAATACAGCGGCACAAATATGGTATTTCAAGAGTTTTATCACACAGTAGTAGAGAATTGCTAACATTGAAATCAAGGAGATGGTAAAAAGAAATATCAGAGAGGAAAGAAGAAAACATACAGCCAGAGCTTTATCTGTGATCTGTACAATAGTCGTGTGTGTCTGTGTCTTCTGTGAAAACAGAATATCCTTGAAGAGCTGAACCATCACTATGAAGATGAAAAAGAGGCACTGATGGCAGCTCTGAGGGGCCAGGATCAGAGGTTTATGACAGAGAGAGAGAGACAGTTTGCTCTGGCCAAACTCAGACGAGAACAGCTGAGAATGAAACAAGAAGACAAATTTGACAGCGCTGCCATGCTGTTCAGTATAGCCCAGCAGAACGAAGCAACGAGACATGCCAGGTATGACACCTCCCCTCCATATTTAAATGTTGTTGTCTGCATCCCCTATATTAGAAATGGTATGACCCAGCCTGTGACGTTTTCAGTACATAGCTGTACACCCACACCCATTAAATATAAACAATGAGTAGGAGGGCACTTTTATCATGGGATGTACTGAGCATGTTTTTTTAATTTTTTTTTTTGAAAATTATTCATTGTTGCACAAATTTTTATGAATCTTTGAATAGACTGTCAAAGCAATGTTGAACATATTGTTTATGTGAAGTTAAGCAGTTACAAGTCATCTACAGTGAGGTCAATTACTTGACATTTGTCTATTGATAATGGTCATCACCAAGGCAATACTAGACAACAACCTGCTTTCAGTTTCCTGATATCAGGTGTCAGTGTGAGGAAAATAACTCAGGTGTGAAAAGTAAAGATAGAACATGCAATAGATAATGAGTATTCACCACCTGGAAGAAACACAGCAATGCTGTAGATGTGTCGATATTGATTATAGCTGCCAATAGAAAGATGGAAGAGTGTATGTTTTAATGATGACAATGGGCACAGATGGGCTATTTGAATAAAACAGCCTGGAGCAATTCCCCTCACTTTTTTCCGATAAATTGAAGATGTGATCATTCAGTGACTTCAGTAAATTGTTAGCTTTTAAAGATCACAGTAGGATGGCTACATGTATGTCCTCAAGTGTTGCAGTCACTCATTGTCGTCACAAAATAGCTTAGCCGCAATGTGTCACCTGCCAGTTAATCAACTGTTTTCGTATCTGTCAGCAGCAATTACACCAATTGTTTCCCCGGAGTAGCTGGGAATAGGTTATCAAAACAATGTGTCTTTTAACACATGATGTATTATTAAAACCTGCTGCCTATCTGAAAGCTAGTTTCTATTTCCATCATGATTTTTTGAAATGCCTGGTGACTTCAGCTATTTTTCATTCTAAATTGATGAGATGATCTACCTTGTCGTGAGTTGTTGCTCATTTACTTAAATACTTTTATCAATATTTTCAGAGATCTAAATTGTCCCATAATTGTCGTGGTCGCATTTAAAAAATCTGTTAACTGATTCTATTTATAATTGTTGCAGACGCACAACAAACACCACAACAATGTAAATTACAGCATAACAACTCTATTAATTACATCTGAATAAAATTATGTAAATGTAAAAGAAACTGCAACACATGATAAATGTTCATTTTGTTTCAGACTTTGTTAGGTAAACACTGATGTATATATCGTGCTGATGTATATATCGTTAATTAAATTTCTGTCCCTCACTACAAGTATTAACCTTCTATTTGTTCAAACATCTGTGGAATAAATGTTGTGGCCAAAGATGCCCAAAGATGCACACAAGTCGATAATGTTGGAAGCAGAGACAGACAGCATTAGCCCAGTGTGTAATACATTTCTGAGCATGTGAGATGTTTTTTTGGTTAAACCTGTAAATGCCAAAACAAGCCTTGGTTGTATAGGCAGGTGAGTTTTTTGCTGGAAAATATGTCTGTCTGTATAAATAGCAGAGTTGAATTATGTTGTTTTTACCAGCTAACACAGAGAGTGTGTTCTTATGCCATGCTAGTCCAAATAGATATGGCGGCGTCATTTACTGTTTTGGGTTAGAAACACGAACAGAAATCAATAATGACTTAAACAATGTGTAACTTCCGCTGTGAGTGCCTTGCTGGCATTGTCCCGCTAAGCCTAATGATAAATATATACGTCTGCTGAGGTCAATGAATTCTTTTGTCTTCAAGTAGCTATTTCTGAAATGCTAGAAATAAGATGCTAATATAGACATGATTTGAATATCACATGACTTTTATGTAATGGTAATTTTGGAGTGAGATTTATGCATCAATGATTGGTCTTTTTTTACAATTTTCATTTTTTTAATCCGTAGACATTTGCTCAGTATTATATTACATTGCGTCATTGCCCAGAAACTATGTATGGCCATATAGTATCCAACACGCTACAACCAGACAGTTCATAATCACATGCCTGCTCATTAGGCAGTATATTTTTCATTTTTTCTCTCCCGTTCCTTCAATGTTTTGTACTGTTTGGGTACATAGCAATATAGTGCCAAGAATTGAGAATAATTTATGTGTGATAGTTTGCTGGGCAGTAAGCTCATTAGCTGGCTCTATCACTAAAGGGAAACATAAGCTGTATTTTAAGGTATTGTGGGTGGGTTATTATTATACATGTAAATTTATATATCAATTACTTTGGTCAGAATGTCGAAACAAGCAGAAAGAGAAGTCAACCACAAACTTAATGGTAATTCTTCTCTCAAAACAGATGACCAGATGATGACAGAATTTTAGGCTCCTGCCAAAAAGGTGATTCTTAGTGAGCTAATATCAGCTCTGAACAATGGCAAACTGTAGTGCCCGGTACAGTAATATTGTATTTCACTCTCATATCGTGTCCGATCAACAACATTTTTTTGAGGTTATGATATATTGAAAATAACGTTTCATGAAGGGGAACACTATGAATAATGGCGCTGTTCCCTCTAGTAGGCATAGCTCAATCAGAGGCAAGAGGTCATGCAATTTTGGTATACCCAGAAATAGGTATACCACATACCTTTTACATCTAATTCATCCTTTTCACCCACAGTGGGTATTCCAACTACGGGTGAAAATGATTCAAATGGTTGCAGAGGTAGTATAAGTGTAAGGGATGAGGTACGCCTACCCTAATGTGAGAGGTTTGCTAAGGGTGTGATTCTCTCTGTAAGGAATGAAAGGGTAGCCAAGGTAGTGACGTGGTGTACCCACTTTAGGGTGAAAGGATTCATAGGTACACAAAGGTGGTGTACCTACTGTAGGATGAAAGGCCTGCATAGGCAGCAAAGATGGTGTACCAACTGTAGGGTGATTGGATGCGTACTGTAGGTTGCAAAGGTGGTGTACCCACTCTAGGTTGAACAGATTCATACAATGTAGGTAGCAAAGATGCTTTACCCACTTTGGTGAAAAAAGATTCATAGGTACACAAAGGTGGTGTACCCACTGTAGGGTGATTGGATGCGTACTGTAGGTTGCAAAGGTGGTGTACCCACTTTAGGTTGAACGGATTCATACAATGTAGGTAGCAAAGGTGCTTCAAATTGCCACTTTATGGTGAAAAAAGATTCATAGGTACACAAAGGTGGTGTACCCAATGTAGGGTGAAAGGCCTGCATTGGCATCAAAGGATGTGTACCCTCTGTAGGTGAAAGGCCTGCATAAGCAGCAAAGGTGGTGTACCCACTGTAGGGTGATTGGATGCATACTGTAGGTTGCAAAGGTGGTGTACCCACGTTAGGTTGAACAGATTCATACAATGTAGGTAGCAAAGGTGCTTTACCCACTTTGGTGAAAAAAGATCCATAGGTACACAAAGGTGGTGTACCCAATATAGGGTGAAAGGCCTACATTGGCATACAAAGGATGTGTACCCACTGTATGGTAAAAAGATGCATGGGTAGCAAAGGTGATGTACCCACTTTATGTTGAAAGGGTGCATAGTTAGCAAGGTTGTGTACTGATGTTGGTTGATAGGATGCATAGTTAGCAAAGGTGATGTACTCACTTTACGGTGAAAGACAGTGTGGTTTGGTAAATGGTTCAGATAAAGTTTCCTGATAAATTTCACTATAACTTTCTTTGCAATCATACATCAGCAAATCTAAACAAGTCTTTCAATTTGTACATTTCACAATACTCAGTTGGCATACAAAATGTAACCCGGCCTAAAAGTTTTCAGATGAAAGTACTGACGCCCTTTGAACCCTTCACTTCAATGCATGCTTACTTAATTTTCATGATATACACCTAAAGTCTCAGTTGTGAAAGAACAAATATTATCATAACACTACATATGTTATTCAAATAAGTGTCTTTTTTTTGCACAACACATTTTAATTTGTCTGCCACCTTAACCAATATTTGTAGGAACTATAATTATGTTTGCAAATCAAAGAAAAAATTCATCAGCTATATCGTGAGTGTTTGCAAATTTTATAACATTTCATTCTTCACAAGAACTGAGATGAAATTACCTTTTCTGAAGAACCTCGGGACACCGTGTGTCCCGGCTCTGGTTTTCACAGCTGAGTGCAGCCACCAATAATTAATCAGCTGAATAATTAATGAATCACATTGTTTGCAGACAAGTAGGGATAATCAATAGGTCTTATAGGCGGCGTACAATGATCGCCATGGCAACAGGGCCACGTGACCATAAATAGTGACATCAGAGGACATTACCTCATTGATTTGCGGTCGATATCAGTGAGATGCATCTGGCGAGGGACGAGTTTTTGTCGAACACTGTCTTGAAGTGACCAGTTTTGACGTAAGAATTTGCCGGCGTACGAACCATTTGTCATGTAACTTCACTATGGACTTTCTGCTGTCACTGGGATAATGTGATCACTAGACTAGTAATTTCCAGCAGATACAACTCAGGTTGTGACCTGTTTTTTTTTTTCGGATCCCCTTCCTTTTTCATATTTTCTTCGCTTTTTTGGGAACAAGTTACACAGATATGTAAAATTTCAAAGGTAAGCATACTGTTTTTGGTTGCCTGTTTTATGACCATTCAGCCTTATACATGATATCACGCTGTCTGTTTTGAGTAACAGTTCTCTGATCTAGCTTTCTTTGCCGTACATTTCAATATAACTGTCATGATGTACAAGAGTGTCATTGGCAATTTTTACAGGACTCGTACCTGACATCATTCAGTGAAAAGAATGCATGTATTAAGCATGCGTAATTGAGTGTATTGTTTTTTTCAAGCAGTTGGTACAACTGACATGTCTGTCTTCAAGATATCCTCAGCATTGCCATTTAATAACTTTCCAGTGTTTTTCTAGACAAGTTTCATTACAGAAATTTCCATCAGGTTTATTTCAAATCTACATGTTCGTAGAGTAGTTTTTTCCTTAGATGACATAGACGTTGTTTGACCACATAGACAGAGATGCAACAGGTGTCTGTTTATGATGCACTGGTATTTCAGCACATGTAATTACACTATTACTTGGCTACATGGTTGGGTGTACAACATTTCGTCATATTGGTGGCACATTTTGATTGATGGCAAGCTAGGAAAGAGAAGGGGGATTCACAAAACCTATAGCCTCCTCTATAGATGAGAGAATTCAGTTTTGAGGGGGAAAACAGCGTAGCTGCTGAAATCAGTACATAGAATGTCAATTTTTCCAGTGTCCAGCAGATAAAGAACACGCTAACATACAACCAATTACATATGTTTTGCTTCTGCCCATAGTGATATTAATACCATAAATAATTTATATGTTTTTAATTTACACGGTCATCATAGTTAATGGACGTGAAATCGTGAAAGCAAGACATTGCAAGGAACATCCGTCTTTGCCACCACAATTTCAAGTTAGAAAACGTTGGCTATCATACCCTAGTATTTAATAGCTTTCGCTATTCTTTTTTACCCCTTGACTAAGTTGAACCCTAACGATTTATGGCACCATAATGAATTTCTCAAACATGGAAAAATTCCGATCACATCATGTACATGTTCACAGTGTGCTCGGTACAGCATTTTTACAACATTGTCACAGGTGTTAATAAATGAAAGTTGCAAACCTTGGGGTGATTATGGCATTCAGTATATTTTATGTAGACCCTTGAAAGGACTTCTAGTGATGTGATAAAAATAACTTCATTGTGGTCACCAAGCATTATCTGAAATAATTGCTTATATTGGAAATGTCATTTTTATCGTCCCATTTTAGTACTCAGCAAAGGCACCTCTATCAGTAGATACCCCAAGATGGACTGCATTTTGAGAATCGGTTTTTTAGACACTCAGACTTTTACAACACTGCGATGGCCTGCTGCATGCTTGTTTGGACTTGTTTCGAACCCTATGATGTATACAAATATCCCACTGTCTTGTTTTTGTGAAGATCTAAAACTATAAATTTTTTACCATAGTGTTTAACACAGGGTGTAGCTGGTCATTTTGAATTTCAAAAATTGTCATGAACTTCAGATAATTTGTTTGTCTAGTCCCGAACTTTGCACCATGGTGTCCCTGATTTTTAGTTGCCCAAAGGGATTAACAAATTCAGCTCAATCTGTCTGCCACCATTCCTCAGAGATGCCTTGACCGAGTTCATTTCAACTTAATAGTATAAGTACACATGCACGCCAATTTATTTTATGGTATGGCTGAGGGCAGTTGTTTTTTTATGATTGTTTAACACCCAGAGCCGTTACACAGACGTACCTGAGCCAATTTCATTCAAACTTGGTACATCCGTAGACAATGTGACATAAACATGCATGCCAGTTTGTGTCAGGATACAATCAACACTGGCTACAAGGCCATATTGCATAATATCTTTCAGCGTTAGCGAGTTACCATGTTGTACAGACATGCAAGAGTACATCGATTGTATACATTGTAGATGATGAAACCCACTGTGTCAAAAGTATTTGCAACCTTTTATTGAGTTAGTTCATTTTGTAAAGTGTTGAGAGTTAATGATGTCTTTCTTTAATTGCAATTACATTATACCCAGGACATTAAGTTTCTTAATATAGATTTTATGCAATAACAAAACAAAGCAAACACAAGCCATGATGAAAGACATGATTTATTGTATCATCATTTCTAAAGCAATGAGCTCCATCCACTGCCATGTATATACTTAGCTTCTTTTTCATCTGTATGCGTCTTCACATTAGAATTGTTTATCCAAAACAGTGTTAGGGTGGGTATTTTTTGTTTATGTTTAATAAAGAAATACCAAATTAACTCAAGATCACAAAATTTTCAACACGGCACAAGTTTTGTAATACGCAATATAAACCACAAGTGTATTACTTCATACTAGCCGTGGCAGTAAATTTTTTGCCTATTAATTGACTCAAATGTATCATCAGAAGTCTGCCACAGGACGAATTAAATTCTTGAAAAACCATCCACCAAATGACAGTATGGTGCTTACCTTTTTGGCTTTTAACAACTGTCCAAGGATTCAGGCAAAATAGCGTACACATTGGATACCACTACCTGTCAACACAAACTGACAACTGTGACATCTTGTCTTTGTAAGTTTTTATCGGAAAAATAACATTAGTTCAAAAGAAATAACTTTTCCTCAAAGAGGATTGCAAACAAGTATTTTCATCTTGACTGCAGTAATAAGTTCTTTCTCTCTTCTGTCACATGACAGAAAAGCTCTTCTGTCACAAAAGAGAAGATTTCTTGTCACAAAACAGAAGAACTCCCATCACACAACAAAAGACCAGTCCTGTCACACAACAATTCAGGATGTTCAGTATGCAGTATATTTCACGTGATATGCCATTATAGAGATGACCTGTTTACTTATTGCCATGAAAAACAAAGTAAGCGTTAAGAATAACATCATTAAGAAGAGTTAATGTTTTTGCTTTTTATATTCCTTTCAGTGTAAGCAAAGACAGGGAAAGACAGAAGCAATTAGCAAAGGAGAGACTTGAAGCTGCCAAAAAGAGACGAGCTTCAAAAGATGTGCCGGCAAAATCCAGCATTTTAGAGCGGCTCATCCAAGAGGAAGAAGACAATAAGAAGACGGATGCAATGTTCCTGTTTAAAAAGAATAGAGAAGGTACGGACAAATGATGTCGGCATAGATTCTGTAATGTGATGTTATTGTGACAGTGAATTATTGAAACAGACCTTAATGGCAGTTATACTTGTGTAGTTGATATGAAAACCACATACCTCTTCTTATTATCATATAATCCAATATTCTAAAGGAACGAAATGTGTATGACAAAGAAATTATGAGTTGAACTTTGAGCTATCCTGGCAGACAGGATAGAACGATAGATTTACTTCAAGTGATCGCAATTCCCACGCTGTGTCAGCCAAAATATGAAAAAAGTAAAACTTGAATGTGTGATATAAACCTAAAGTTACCAATAGATAAAAAACTTCCCCTAGGCATTGACTCTTGGTTGCAAATGACAGCGTGATGACCAGACTTACAGAAGGCCATCCCAAGACTAGATCAAGCGTTTGTTAACTTTTTGAAATTTAGTACCGCCAACTCCTTTGATTAAAACTGACATGCACAGGACATTTCCGTGAATGGTCGTGTTACAGCTTTCTCATCACTTCTACTGTTGTGCTATCCAAGCTAAATCATGATATATTCCATGAGAAATTTAGCCTGAAAATATTGCAGTTTAGAATTTTCTGCTTCTTGTTGCTTTGGGGGACTTTGACCTTTAAAGAGCACATGTGAATGATGTAGCGTGATATAAATATTTAATGACATTAATACAGCCTTGATTATCAAAATATAAATACAAGTGTTTCTTGGGTCGTAAATTACTAAAATTAGTCTTTGAAATGATACCTTTATTTGAAATATTTCTTCTCAGCACAATGTGAAACCATACTACACAATGATAAAGTGCCCATTAATGAGTTTCATTTCTGTGATGATACTGTAGCTTCAAGCCAAACACCAATCTAGTGATAATAGCTTCCAGCCCGACACCAATGTTTTCATATTGTAGTTGCAAGCCCGACACCAATGTTTTTATACTGTAGCTGCAAGCCAGACACCAGTGTAGCGATAATAGCTGCAAGCCAGACACCGATCTAGTGATACTGTAGCTTCAAGCCAAACACCAATGTTTTTTTACATCTCATGAATTCTTGACACTTTCTTTAATGATTTTCATTCTTCTTCAAGACTAGTGCAATATGCTTCTCTATTGATCCATCTCAGTATTGTTATGACTGCTTGGCAGTCAGAACTCATGACTCATGTCATCTACAGAGCTCTAATAAATCAACCAGACACATAATTGCACACACTTTTCCTTATGGGCTGTCCTCTTGTATATCAAAGCAAAAAACAAATATTCCGTTAGATTTTATGGATATCAGATAATATAATGAGTAAAAAACATAATAAGGCTGTCTTAATCAGAGACTGGCACCGAGACTCAAGAGTTAAATTTTGATTTCTAAATTTCCACGAATTCATGAAATTTTAACTTTTTAAGTAAATTCTTTTTTGAAATTAGGTAATTGCATTAGTTGAGTGTGAGATCAGTGTACCACATTAAGTGAAATGAGAGTACTAAGCTTTTCAGTATATTTTGACAGTATGGGTAGCCTCGGAGTAGTACTCCAAGCGTTGTACAAACTAGATCTGTTGTAATGAAGATTCAGATGTTGTAAATATAATTCTATGACTCAATAATTATTCTCATATTGATAACATACGCATTTGATATAAATCGTGAAAAATAGTTTTCAATACATATTACTAAATTTGGTGATAGGCTTGAGGAAAAATATTGGTTGATGTTTAGAGAATACATACACCATCTTGTAAGCAATTTTTCACAGTCAAGCGGAAAGACCTGTAGAACTCACAGAAGGCAAAGCCTTGCTTGACAGTGTCTATTTACAGGAATTTACATTTACTTGCGGATTACATATATATTTGGTGTTTGGTCTCTGATGTAATTGTGCTGATCTCGGTGTCGCCCCTTGAACTTTGAAGGCAAAACTGATGCAAACTCAAAGAAATGTTTGATGTTAAAATGTACACGCTTTACGAAAAAAACATTTAATCTCTTTATCGGACATAACTCACAGTGTTTGTTAAAATTAGTTATCAGTTTTATGTTCTCAGGTTGTTGTCATGTTGCTGTAAATATTTTAATACCACTCAGTGTTGAGACTCACATTTTGATATCTAGTTATCTGCGTGGGGACATCGATAAAAGAATAATTTACGCCCATCAAATTGCGTATGTACAGTCTGTTAACTGTGAATGGTTTCAATTCTATGAAACCAGTCTGAACAAAGATAAATAGCATGAACTTTGCAACGTGACTTTTAATAATAATAATGCTCATTCATGCAAAGCATATAACAAGTGTTGATAATGAGACGCCATGAATAATGAGTTTTCAGAAATTGTGCATCATGTATTGCAGACAGCACTGTTGTCATGGGTTACTTGAAAAAATGATGTGAAGACATGAAGTTCGCCCAAAGAGATACAAAAAGCATTCATTCTCCCTTCGCATTAGTCAGTTCACAGAAATTATTGCTTCAGTGTAAAAAAAGTGATGCAGAATAAAGAACTCTGCAAAGAAGTTGTGTGATTATTCATAAATGGAACTTTTGTGCTCTGTGAGAGTGGAATGATCACTAGCAGTCTTACCAGTGTACATATAGTTTTACAGCGTATTTCCACTCACATTCTATGTTGGCAGGGATTGTAGCCCTGCAGGAGGCTGTGCTGGTGGAGTTAGAGAAAAAACATCAGAAAGAAAGCGACATGCTGCTTCAGTTGATACAGACAGCAGAGAGAAATAAACCAGGCAAAGAACTCGCCAAGAAACTCTCTGATGAGGTAAGTCTGTCATTCATATCGCCAATTTTTATCCTTGCTCGTCCATTTTCTCCCTTTGTATGATTTTTAGCTCACATTTGGTATCAAAGAGAGCTTGTATGGTAGGTCAGCAGCTTCTGTATGTCTGTATATATGTATGTATGTATATATGTTAGTGTGTGCGGATGTATGTCTGCCCACATCAAAAACTCAAAAAAATTGCAGCACCTACCATCTTAGCATTCAGTGTACAGGTGCACCCAGGGGTTGAGATGTGAATTTGTTCAAATGAACGTGTAGGTGTCAACATTATGCAAATGAGGTGAAAAAAGGGTCATTGATACTATATTTTTATAATTTTTCCTCACATCAGGTAGAACTTTTGACTTAATTCAGACTTTCTTGCTTATCACAGCTGCCACCGCCAATGTTTTAGTCCTACTGTCAATTGCACGGACTTTATCAAAAACTATTAGTCCATCATCCATACGAAAAAACACTGACCAAGCTGCTTTCATGTATGGTCTGTAGGCCCCACAAGTGGTGAAATTTGAGTAATTTATAATATTGAATACATGTGTGAGCTCTAAAATATTTTTGTTTTATGTGTGAGTGGTCATATTCTTAGACATTTTTGGTCTCAAATTTTTCATATTTTGGTTTTCCGAGAGATAGAGATGACTGCCATTCAAATGTATCATGGTGAAGTTAGCCACACATTTTATGGCATGTTTTTGTTATTTTATGTCCAAGTTTTTCTGTAGTTTTGATTCTGCGTGGCTGATTGCTCTTTCTGCCTCTCCTGTCCCTTGGGATGAAGTCATTCATACCTGTTAAAAATTAACTTGTCAATCAAAGTGTCATTTTGCATTCATTTGTTTGTTTTGCACTAATTTTGGTGATATTGACTCTGTCTTTGCCATGCATAGTTACAAACCATTATTCAAATTACCTTTTGTTTTATTGAGTTTTTGAAATAACCCATACTTTCTACCCTGGGTTGATAGCTCTGCTGGTGGACAGAATTGTCCCCGAGGCTGTCTTTCGCCCAGTTTAAGCGATGTATTCATTGCTTCGCTTCAATATAGTTTGTGTGCGATGTGTGAAAGTGAGTGTACGAGCATGAGTGCTTCACAAACTCTGCAGCGTGTGGAGAGGTCGCAGTCAGAAAAATTGTAACAACTTAGCTCGGTTATTGAACCAATCTTTTTGAGATTGGGGATTTGGCAGAGCGGTTTTGTCTGTGGCTTCTGCACTAGGTGACTGGGTACCGTACATTGTGAGTTCAAACCCGATTGAAACCAGCGTATTTAGTGAGCATCGCAATTTCTTCCCTAGCTGCCATTTGTCTTGTCAATAATCTTTTGTTTGAACTGCGAATAATAGATCATTTGAATCTTACCAAACTTGTAATTAACCAATTGACCAATTTGAAAAAGATTGTTCTTCAAGCTCCAGTAGTCGTAACTATTGATGTATTCTCAAGTGTTTTCCTTATGTTTGTAAAATACAGTGTGTCTTATTCTGCTCCAAAAACCATATCAAAATATGTTCAACTTGTTCATTCAGCCTGTATGCGTATAATGTCCAGCGTTATTGTTTACAATTAAATTCATTTGTTCAACAATACGATTGCATATTGTACTCTCAGTGCACCATGTTGGCAAGACCACAGCTTTATTATTTTATCCTACTGTACTTCTCCGGAGAAGTATATGAAATTATTTTGTTTTGTGGAACAAAGGTGTTACTATAGTAATATGGAAATGTTATCGAAAGCTATAGCATCAGCCTCTAACAAAAAAAACGTTTTGAATTTTGGAAAAAATCTGAAAAAATACTGATTGGGGTATATTTATAAAGGGGACAAAAATTGACTTTGGTGCTCAAAGGGTTAACAAAAAAAGTTTTGAATTTCTAAATATGTTTATGGTCATCAGTTGGATTTTTGATGTTTAGTGCTTAGAAAATTGTACCGTGACACTGTGCATGGAAAAATACTTCAGAAAAATGGCACTGCTATACAGTTGCTGTAGAAATTACTTTTGAAAAACTTTTGTCATAAATAAAAACATCATCAGGACACGATTGGAACAATAGTTGTAACTTTTGATAATATTGTGATTATTTTGTCCTTGAAAACAAGTCAAATTTTACTTGCTCATCTCTTTAAAATATGTAGATATGCAAAGTATAAGCCTGGCAGACTCAAGGCATTGTTTTATATGTTTGTTGACAAGACATTACCCTACCCTACCCCGAACCCCTCCGTCACACTGTTTTGAGAAGAGAGAGAAAGACACCACACACACACACACACACTCTCTCTCTCTCTCTCTCTCTCTCTCTCTCTCTCTCTCTCTCTCTCTCTCTCTCTCTCTTCATTTTATTAACACTTGGCATTCCAATGTGACTTTGGTAGTAGAAGAAGACACTGTATTTTACAGAGAGAGTCAAAATAATTGAAAAAACATCAAAAGTTCACGGCACATTAAGATTTACTCAGTACTGGCTGAACTTCACCAGCCAAAAGTGTTTACTTTGGAAGGATCCCTCCCTCAAAACAATGTTGGTTAGGTAGATTACCCTACGCCGACATTACCAAGCCATGTGGACTAGATGGCGTCACTGGCCTTGACTCACACTGTATAAGAATTCACTGTTCAGCAAGTCCTTTCATTAATTTTTGAAATGGATGAAAAAATATGAATACAAGCAGCACGTATTCAATCAAGTTGACCATGAAAAATTAATTAACCACCCAATAGGTATTTGTATATACTGAATGGCATTCTACAATGGGAATATGAAATATATTAAAACTGTGAAAGTATTACGATATTTGAATTATTTATTTTTCAACAACGGTTCAGTCTAAGGTCGTATATAAAATTTCGCTCCATTTTCACATCTTATTTACAATCTACATCATTTTGGAGTGTGTGGAACAGGTGTCATTCATTTTGTTTCAAGAAACTTACTCACTGAACTCAAATTACATAGCTCTCCAAAAGTCACACATCATCAATACTTGAAGGTGATATTTGAGCTGCTGCAAACAATTTACAAGTTTTTGAATGAATCGATTAAGAATATTTCCGGCTGTTTTATTCAAACACATGTGTGAAACACCAAGCTATCCAAACAGAATCTTCAGCACACGCTGGAAGACGTAAAGCAATTTAAAATCATGTCACCTTTGCTGGCGAAGTTGATGTCTCCACTGTGATTAATCACATGACTTCCAAAATGAAATTTTGACAGAATTCGCTCAGTTTTGAAAATAAAAAAATGTTGATAAAAGGAAAACACATGGAACTCACATGTGTAGCTGTGAAAAGGAGCAATTTTTACTGCAGCATTGGTAACTACAAATTAAATTGTCAATGTTTTTGTACTCAAACCCAGTTTTCAAGTTGGTAAAATAATGTTGATTTGCATTAATAAAACAGGCAATCAATCATTAACAGTCAAATTGCGGAGTAATTCTGTCTTTGGTTTTAGAGCAAATTCTGTAATTCTTAATATCTTAGAAAAACAAGAAATTGCAGTGAATTCTTTTGACTGCATTTGGCACTTTCTGTGAGTTTTAACACACAACATGAAATTATTCATTCACGATGAGTGAATTTTCTGTGAAGCACTGTCTCCTAATTTGATGTCTAATGAAGCAAAAAGAAAACACGTATGTCAGTAGGGATAATTGATGGTCATATGGTCACATTAAGTTCAGCTGTTAATCACTGAGAAAAATATTATCATTACCTGTTGTGTTGATATTTAATTCATTTGTGTTTGCAACAACAAGTAAAAAAGACCATTCAGCTTCATGATAGAATTCAACGTTTTGACTAAGCACTCTTTTATTCTGTCAATGTGTCATGAAAATACGAGAGAGGGGGCCTGTCATTCAAGCAGCTGAGTAGAGGATCGTTGGTGACCTCAAACCAAAGTCAAGCAACTGTCCAGAGTGCGGATCCATTGAGTGAGAAACAAAAAATAAACCACTGATGTTTGCATCACATTATTCACATGTAAATTCTCCATCTTACCATAGAAACTGAGGGAAAAATTGCAGCATTTGGAAGAAAAGAGAAGAAGATGGCGGAAGAAGTCACAAAAAGATGCAGACGTCGCAGATTTCCACGATTTACCACCAGAGAAACTCGGAGAACATCTCACAAAACTGGCAGCAAATCAAGAGAGGCAATACGACATTATGGAAGAGTCTGTCTTGCACAAAGTTGAAGGTAAATTAGCAGAAAAGAGTCAGTGTGGTTATTAACCTTTTTGGGTGCTGTAATTTTTCCCACCAAAATTTTGGTGTAACATTTTACCAATTTTTGTGAAATTTTCTTTAATGTTATTGATAATTTTAGACCAAATGGAAATTACGTACCATTGGCTACAGTTTCTTATCAAAATTTTAGCAAAAATTCTGAAAAAAAGATTGACTGGGGTACATTTTTATAAAGGCTACAAAAATTGACTTTGGTGCTCAAAGGATTAATAATCTCTTTCCAAAATTTCAGTGTGAGGATCTTTGTTTTGTTTGCCTTTCATCTTTCACAGTGCATGAGGCAGTACAAGCAAAAGGAAAATTCATCATAGGGATGTTGTCGTATTCATCCTGATATAATAAAGAAAATTTGATTATGGAAAGTTTGAATAGGAGAAAAACAATAAGATGTAAAACTGACCTTTAAGCTTCACACCCCCATTTCCTTGTGTACAGGTCCAAACTCACCATTGAAAACAATGGAGTTGGGCCAAACCATTGTTGTTAGAGGGTTAAGGAGACAATAGTGATGACTCATTTTCACATGGTAGTTTTACAGTATCATGAGTTAGTCCATGCATGTATAAATGTGCAACAGGGTCTTCAAGAATAATTGTCTATGCTCTGGTTATTTCATGATTTTCCGACTGAACACATGTGTTTGCTCAATAATATTAAAATACGGCAGATCGTCCATGTAGCCGACACGAACACGAAGTGTCTGTGACCGGCTACCAAAAACTATGAAAATCGTAAAGAATGAACAACGAAATAACTGTCAGTTTGAAGTTGCAGGTAGAATAAGTCTGTGCCTTTGTATAAAATACTATAAAATAGTAGAAAGTGAGCAACCAGCTGAAAGTTAGTGGAGGAGACCTTAACCGCATATCATTTGCATCTCATTGTCGGTACATGGACTGTGTGCCTAAAATACCCTGCCATATACATGCAGTGTAGCCATTGTTTCATCAGTTTGCTGCTTGATAGCCGCAAGATCACTGTTCCATTGCTTTATGTAATTTTAGGTTGGCCAGTTCCATTTCAGAATTGCTTTGGTGTACATTATCATTCACTTACAATCCCATCACCTTCACTTCGGCAGCATCACTTCAGGATTGCTTCCATTGCATCATCAAGTTTTTTGTCGTTTTATAATTGTCTACTTCCATCATTGATGAATTCTGCCATTAAAAACTGTTATCTGAATGCGGTAATTTCACCTAAAAAGGATAACAAAAACAACTAGTCAGAGAAACTTCCCCATATATATTATTTCCCTTCACCCTCATCTGTATTTGTTGCTCATTCATTTTTTACACTCCCATAAATGCATATGTATATATGCAAATGGGAGGTATTCGTATAAGGTGGCAAAATGGCGTCTGTGTGTATGTATGTATGTCTGTTAGTCCGTCCACATCAAAAACTCCTAAATCATAGCACCTACTGTCTTAGTATTTGGTGTACAGGTGCACCTAGGGGTGGAGATGTGAATTTGTTCAAATGAACATGTCAGTGCCAAAATATGCAAATGAGGGGGAACAAGGAAAAATTCTGCAAATGGCTAAAACTCAGTAAGCGTTTGTCAGATTTGGTTGAAACTTGGTATGCAGATTCTTTAGGTATTTTAAATTATGTGTGCAAAAATTGGGATGAAATTTGCATGTTTGTATTTTTAGGGTATATTTTTCCGTTTTTAGTCAAAAAATCTGTTCTCTGAAATCGCTCGTCTGATTGCTATGAAACTTAATATTCATGTTCCTCAGAATGACCTCAGTCATGCTTGTATAAATTGTATTGATATTGTCATATTTGTAATTTTGGGGCAATTTTCCCAATTTTTGATAAAAAAATTTTTAATCCAAAACTGCTGATTTGATAGCTTTGATACATGTATTTGGTATACAGGTATCCAAGATTAATCTCAATATAATGTAATGAAGGTATGTTGAAACTGGCAATTTTTTTTTATTCTTGGGCAATTTTTGCCTCTTTTGGTCAAAAAATTTTTCTCCTAAAACTTCTGATCTGGTAGCTTTGATATCTAGTGTACAGGTTCCTAGGGTTTATGTTAATTAGATATATTTAAAATTAGGATGAAATCTGCAATTTTGTATTTTGGGGGGCAATTTTTAGCATATTTGGTCAAAAAATTTGTTTCTCAAAATTTACCAGTCTGATTGCTTTGATATTTAGTAAACAGGTCCTTAGGGTTTTTGTTAATAAGATATATTGAAATTAAGTTGAAATCCGGAATTTTGAATTTTCGGGGCAACTGCGCGAAACTTTCAGTTTTACTGGGATATCTTTCATTTTTTATTTTTAAGATTTTTTTGGGGTAATTTTATACCTACTGGAACTAAGAGTATATAATGTGGTGATTTAGTAAGCATTTGATATGGTAAACTGTATTTGGTGTTGAAATGCGGTTAAAAAAATCCTGGCAGATTTTGAAAAAATTCCAAACAAATGCCAATAAAAAATTTAGCCAGAGAAGGTTTGACAAAAAGAAAAGGTGGGAGAGTGGGGAAAAAAGAATGTACAATGGAATGGATAAAAAAGATAATGTACCTCATCGATCTTCCAGACACCATCCCTTATCAAATGGTCCACCCCGATGTATTTGTGCACAATTAACCATGCAGTGTATTTTAATTTAAGATGTCAAGTTAGGTAAGGATTTGAAAGGAATAGTCAAGTTCACCACAGTTTAACTTTATCTCTTGTGTCATCATCCTTGTGTAATGGTTAAGTTTGTAAGTTGTTCCAGATGTGGATGTACCAGCTGTTCTGGAAGAAAACAATGTTTACTTTTTCCTGTAGGGTTTCTGAGTTGATGATGAATGTTGAAATTTCTCCATGTATCTGGTGTATGGGCAAAGTGTAAACATTGGTCGCATGTTATGTATTTCAGTCTGTGTCAAATATTGTAAATGAAAAATCAAGAACAGTTTACTGTGTGCTTGTAAAAGATAACATATTTGTCAATACATAAACTGCCTTGCAGATTGATTGTCTTAAAGATTATCACAGAAGTAGAAAGGAAAAGAAACTAATCAAATTGCTGTAACATATTCACTCTCAGTGCCTGTATAGGCCTATACTTAACTATTTTATCATTATATTCAGCTGTTTGTTATATCTTTATCACTCTCCATGGGCCAAGGCACATTTGGGGTCAATGTCATCACTCTGTACCAGTCTGTGTATGTCAGTCTGTCTGTATATGTATGTCCATGTTTCATACAATTGTTGACTTGTTTTGATAACTATATGGGAGCGAACAGTGATGGTGTCACTATTTTTTGATTCTTGGTCAAGATTTCATGCAACTTTTAAGGGTGAAGTTGTTTCTTACACTCTTTTACCAAAGAATCACCCTTTCCAAGACCAGCTCATAATAGAGAGCCCCCAACGACCAAAACTAACACTTCTTTTCTTTTTCTTCTTGGTTCATGTTAGAAACTCGTCGTTCACTCACACGGCAGGCAAGTTTTACAGAGGAGGAATTATCCACTGAGACAGCGGTGTCGTTGATGTCTTCATTGCAAGAAAAGCAACAAACAGAGAGTACAGCTATGAGTAGCATTCTAGCCTCAGAAAAAGTGAGTCACAATCCAATCTTCTGTGTCTCTCCGGGTTATTAGAGAGAGTTCATCTTTTTAATCAACTCTTAGTGCCAAAGGAACCATGTGATTAAAAAAACAAACCATGTGATTAAAAAAACTAACTTCTACATTAAAATCTTTATAAACTGTAACACTTGCCCTGTTATATTTGGCTGCATCAGTGCAATGTTGTAATCAGCATTTTATTTGAAATCATCTTTTGTCCTCTGAAATTGACTTTAAGAATGTCCTTTTACATAGGGTAAGGTTAAAACAAATTGAATTTTTTTTCAAGACCATGACCAGCATCAGTATCTGTTTTGAATCAATATTACAATTGCTATCATAACACAAGTGTTTTTTTAGCTACTATAGACTATAGTCTATAGAAGCTATTGGGATGGGTATCCGTCCGGCGTCAGTCTGTATGTATGTATGTATGTATGTATGTATGTATGTATGTATGTATGTATGTATGTCCATTTGTGAGGCGTCCGTCCACTCAAATATCTTGAGAACCGCAGTACTTACTGATTTGATATTTGTTGTGTAGATGAAAAATATGATTTTGAGAAACTTTTTTTTTAATTTTTTGATATTGTTGAAAATAGGCAAATTAATGCCAAAAAAGGTGTTTTCGGTAAAAAATCTTCTTCTTCATAACCGCTGGTCAGACAGCTTTGTTATTTGGTATACAGGTCCCTAGGGATAACCCAACTTAGATTTGTTCAAATTGTGATGAAATATGCAAATGTGTATTTTTAAGGAATTTTTTTGTCATTTTTGGTCAAAATTTGACTTTATACATTGTATGTAATTCTTGTACTGTATAAACCCTATCAATTCACCCAGAAAAAAATATTTAATATGATTTTAAATAATTGAATTAATTAGGAAATCATCAAAGCCAAAATAATTTTAGTGTAGAATTATCAGAAAGATCAACTTTTTTTGACAGTTCATAGTGAAATGCTTACCATCTTGGAGGATTAAAACATGTAAAGGCAACTTTCCTGAATCCCAACTTTGACATATTCTGAACCGTCATTTATTGTGCCCTGTATGTTATCTAAAAGAAATTGCTCAAAATAGTCAATAGAGATAGAGATAGAGATAGAGAAAGTTCTAATTTCCATTTATGGTGGACTTGGTAAGGATAAAATAAAATTACTTTTTCAGGAAAAAAATAGAGTGGTCAATTAAAAGAGTGGTCAAAGTGATAGGGTTTTTATGGTAAAGCTGGCTGTAAGATTCCTCATGTGCTATTTATAGCAATTATGCAATCTGTGTAAACAGTGCAATGAAAGTTACATGATTTCTTTATGCTTTTGATGACCTTGAACTTCTTAAGTTTCAAACATTTTGCTCTTCAGTGTGCTTTCTCTGAGTACGTACAGTCTCAACTTATTCAACAGAACTCACTTACAATGTTAATCAAAGATATCCACCTTCTTCATCAATACATGTGTCACAAAAGGTTATTCTCTACATAACACAGCAGAGCTCTGTCAACTGTTGAGTTGCTTGTTCTTTCAAAAACGCTGGTCAGACAGCTTTAATATTTGGTTTACAAGTCCCTAGGATGACCTAAGTGAGATAATTTCATACAGTCAGAAAATACTTAATTTTGTATCCATATCTATAGTAGCTTCAGGGACTTTGGCCCTATGTTTAACACACCTGCCCAACACAGAAATTTGCAGGTGTTGGCTTAAAACACTGACAGGACGATTTGTGATATTCTTGAACATGTAAGAAAAGTCTTTATACCTAGGTTTGAAAATTGCCCCTTTAAAGTATGGTGGCTTGTAACATATGTAAGTAGTACAGTAAAATAGTTTGTACTACATCTAGAGACCAGTTTTTTTTTGTTTTTTTTTCTATGATCTTAAAAATAACCGTTTTGCTCGTACTTTAAATAATTATATTGAAGATCAGGTACCCCATAGCTATCATACCCGCTTTAAGATTAAGGAAAATCTCCCTATACCCAAAGTGAAGCTTACCATTAGTCAACATAATATCAAGTATGCTGCAGTAAAACATTGGAATTCCCTTCCACATACCATCAAAAACTTAACAAATCGGCATTCCTTCAAGACGCAACTCAAGAAATATCTACTAGACATGAATTGACAATACATAGTCTCACTTATTTTCGACTCTGTACTCCCTTTACCTTGACTTTTATTTCCATGCAATTTTTTTTTTTTCTCCCTGCCACTCGATGTATTTCTGTTGTGTGCTTGTTTCATTTGTTTATCTTAAATGCTTCGTCACTTTAAAGTCATGTTGTATTATTCCTCACTATCAGTATATTTGGGCCATGGACTTGACTAGTTTGTAAGAACTATTTCCATGGTCCTCACCAGGGATGTTAAAACATTTTGATGACAAACACTGTTGTAACTTGCTATTACCATTTTTTATTTATATTCTTTCACTGTATGATGTGTCTTGTAACCTTTCCCCTGGTGAAATAAAACAAATTCAAATCCAGTTAACCAGCAGGATATTTTGACCATGTATGTTATTTAACAAAATACGGTTGTGTACATATTAATGACCCCAAAAAATAATAAAAGATGATTATGTTTAGTGAAGAGGGTTTCCATGAATTTGGTTTAGCCAGTGTTACAATACAACCATGATGTTAACAAGACAAAATTGTTCCATCTGAGTCAATAATATGCAGTACTGTTCCACTCAAACCAAACAGCAAGCAGCTTTGTTTGAAAATTTAAAAGAAGACCAGCGAAGGTCAAGACGTGAGGGCTGGTTCGACAACTTGGCAATGACAGTGCTAGGAACCAGCCCGCTGCAGGTGATGCGTACTGAGAGTATGGTCAGCATTCGTAGCGCCGACATCAAAGAATTGGAATCTGAAATCAAGAATTTAGATTCGGAACACGAGAAACAGAAACAAGAAATCACAGGTTTGTACATTTTTTCTGACCTGTTGCTGTTCATGACCTTGGTAAATAAATTACAATGCAATCTAGATGTTTGTTTAGAAATATTTCCCAATGCCCATCATTCTGCAGAATCATTGTAAACAGTGGGCAGGGCTATTTGATAGCCATGAATGGCATTCCAAGCTAATCATAAAACCTGCCAGAGGACGATTTCTTCAGTGTCTTCAAAACTTTTATTCTTTCCATTTATCGCAATTGATGTCCATTTCTCATCTGTTGCATGAGTCTCTGTGTCCTTTATCTTGTCATTTGCCCTCTCAATGTCTTTGTCTTTCCTCCAGAAGAACCTGTAGTAGTGGCTCCCAGTAAGTCTTTTTACAGAAAAGCCTTCATATTGTGACCATTATGTGCATGTAGTGCGCCCTCAATAATACTAATTTTGAACCTTTGTTTTTCCCTTTGGTGTACACTGTGTGTGTTCCCTAGGATTTGACAGTGCCATTATCACATTGTGCATCATTGTTCTGGAAGTGTTCTTTACATTTTTGGCTTTTGGTCACACTAACCCTGTACACAACCATCCTTTGAACCCATAAAAGTTCATTTTCCCCCACAAAAATGTAGATGGAGACATGGAATTCAAATTCTAACAAGGGCACCTTGCATTACCTGCTGTAACTGTTGTCACAGGGTGATGTCATAAAACAATAACAGAAAAAAAAGGTAAAAAGCAAGCAAAGAGCTGATAGGAAAACTAACACAAGTTGCAGTTGTTGTTGATCCACAGGCAATATTTTTAATGCAACTTTCTAAAAGTAGATATGTATAATGTAGTAGGGAGTCCTTAGTGTTAAAAAAACTGCATGTTTGCAGGGACCCATCCAAAAGCTTCATAATTGACAAACTCAACCAGAGAACATCAATATTTGAGGAGGAACCATCAGTCATGACTGAATCATGTCTTTTTCTGATAAATCACAACATCTTATTTGCATGTTTTCTCCATGTGCTTCGTTGTTTTCTCTGTGCCTTGTAATCTTTCTCTCTCTTCTTCTCCTTCAAAAAATGTCTCTCTGCCCTTGCTTGCTATGGATTTCAGAAAAGAGTAAGTCATAAAATATCTGTCCATTTCTATTTTCCATTTTGTGTGTGTGTCTTTACAATGTCAATTCTCTGTATAAACCCTTGCAGTATTGAGTATGTTCCAAAGTTAATGTTTTACGCTATTATAATTGAGAATCAAAACCTCCAGAGTTACTTATGTTTTGAAAACTATGCCCCTCTTTCATTTTACTTGTACTTACGGTAGTATTTGCCTCGAAAGTGAAAGACTTAAACTTTTGCTCAAACTTTTCTCAAGGAATATTTTAACTATTGCCTTTCAAAATTGAGAATAAAAATTGGGGGGGGGGGCCACTATGCAAATTTGGTTCTAGATCAAAAATTACCCCAAGATTACCGGTATTTGAAATTCAAAATGGCCACCATAGCTCTGTTTTAATCTATGGGGAAAAATTAAATTTTTGATTTTCGAAAAACTAAGACGATGATACGATTTCTTAGACCAAGAGCTGTAAAATGAGCCCCCACTAGTGGTGGATAAGAAAAGAATTGTAATATCTTGAGAGTCCAAATATCTGTCCCTGAGGTGCATTCTACCTTAAAGGTACACTGTCACCTGTTCCAATTTTGCCACAGTTACCGTGGAAAGAGAAAATCTAACCCAATCACAAATTTTAAACGGATGGCCGCTTTTTAAAAACAGCGCCCTCACATGGGCATTTTGAATACCAAGGAACACCCCTTTGACCATATATGGGCATATTTAGATTACAGGTGACTGTATACCTTTAACTGAGGAGTGATTATTGTTAAAGGTTTTGCATAAGTGTAGTGACCTTACGAGGAGGTTCACAAATCAAATATTTCAGTTTTGCATTTTTTGATGTGTCCATGTACTCAGCTGTCACCAGGTTAGATCCATTCAAGTACAGTGCACATATTGTCATATACTGCCATCACTCATTACAAAATGTATCATTTCACAGAATGTTCACTCTACTATTGCCGCCACTGCATGAGAAGGACCTGTTGCCATTTTCTAAAGTACTTTTTACTTCAGCTGATCAGACAGTATCAGTGACACTTTGCCAAGACTTTTCAAATCTCTTAGCTCTTGCCTTGAGACTGAAGACTTAATACTTTTGCTCAAACCTGCCTCAATTGAACTTAAAACCATTCTTATTCAAAATCAAGAATAAAAACTGAGGGTCACTGTGAAAACTTTGATGTCCAGGAAACAAATTACTTATTAAAGATTTATTGATATTTGGAATTCAAAATGTCCCTCATCCATGTGTTCAAGCTGAAGAAAAAAATGAATTTTTTGATTTTCAGGGATATTTGATCGTGCAAACTTTTTTACTTCAAGAGATTCAAAATGATCCCAACAAACGGTTGATCAGTGAACCACTGCAGAAATCAGAAATCTTTCATCAATGCCCATTCGGCCTGAATTTTTAGGAAGAGAATGTAGTTAGTGGATAATTGGCTCCGATTTAGTTATGCTTTGAAATATGAAATATAGATGTACTATGTGCAATGCTTTCTCAGCATGAAAGTTGAACCCTATCTGTGTATGACATGTCTGATGCATACATCACTCTGTTTGATTCGCACTAATTAGTCTACATTTCCTTTTTCTGTGCAATGTCTCTCGCATGTCTGTCTCCCACATTGGAAAAAACCAGAACCCAGTAAGTCTGTGGTTTGCACAGTTTGAAGCTAACAGCGTGCCTGAAAGCTTAGTTTTTATAGCTTAGTAGTTGTTTTTCCATTTTGCAATTTTAAAGTTGTTTGTGTTCTTGGAATTTTAAAAATTTTTATATATATATATATATATATTATATATATATATATATATGATATATATATATATATATATATATATATATATATATATATATATATATATATATATATAGAGCGTAGTTTGCAGTGTGATATTTAACAAGTAGCTGTCATGTATTGTCTATGCTGTGCACTAGTATGACTTTGACTTTTATAGATATTATTGTAGTGTTTGTATTGCTTAACTAATGATTGATAATTGGATAATGATAGAGTGCTTTTGTAGCCACAAGATATCAAGGATTCATTACAACTACAGTTATTGCAATATTGAATAGGAGTTGTGTAAGGTCAGTACAAGCGGAGGTGAATTTATTTTTAAACTCGGTACTTATTTTATTTCTCAACCATCAGAGAGAGCGAGGCGAGATGGCAAGGCTATTGATGCCCAGGCTATGCTGGCCGAGTTGGAAAATCAACATGCAGCTAAAAAGAAGGTTAGACTTGACACCCCTTTCACCATTTAAGAGATTTGGTGCAATTCTATTGTATTCAAAGTAGAAAGCTAGACTTCATACTAGGGAAAGGGGTGATGGGGGTCCCTACATAATGCATCTGTTATGCACTGGTACATGGTGTGGTATATTATTTGCCATTTACACTAACGTCAAGCCATGGCACCCCTCACCACCTTCAATTCTATTATCGTATATCTTCATTGTATACCAAATATCTTTTAAAAAGTTTGTCTGTTTATTACCGTGATAAAAAATTCATAAATAAATAAATATGTGGGTCCTTCAGGTCTTTTCAGTATCTTTTTTTACAATCACAGATTTGCATATAACTCCTCGAAATTCACACGTATAGACTGTTATTTCAGAGAATATTTGTTCTGTCTGGTTATCTCCAGACCTGTGGCAAGATTACAATCAGTGACACTTTGATAATCATAAGATGAAGTTTATGCTCAATTTTTCTCTTCTTTCTCCCCACCCAACCCCTTCATTGTGTTTTGACATGGGTTCTCCAGGCCATGCAACAACAACTGGAGAAACAGAAACAGCAGATGAAAGAGAGACTAGAGCTAAAGAGAATGGCCAGAGACGAGAAACAGTTTGAGGAAGTGATGGCCATTGCGTTGTTGAAGAATGCCGAAAGAACTCAACAGTTGCAAGAAATGAAAGATACTGCTGAAAAAGACAGACAGGGGGATATGGTAAGTTGATGACTTTGAGAAAAGTTTGATTGATAAGCTCATTGCTGTAAATGAAAGTAAATGCATTCTTTAGCCATAATGTACCCTATGTGTTGTTTTTACACACCCTTAAAAGCATACTACACCTCAGGCTTGTGTACAAATGTGAAACTTTAATGATTTTCACCTTCAAAAAGCTTGTAAGTAAAATGGCTTATCAAGAAAATTGATGCTTGTGAAAGGTCAGTTCTGTTTGCATTCATTTCTTGAATGACTGTCTGCTTTGAATACCTTTTCTCAGACCAAAGGAATACGAGCAAGCCATGTAACCATTGATTTTATCATGTCAAGGTAAAAATAGAGCCATAGTTGGTGATTGAGTGAATATTGCAGAGAGCAGTTGTGTATCGTAAAAAATGATCTAAGCATTTGGTGTGAACAAAACTCCGTGCAGGCGTACATACCCACACTACTCAATATTAGAATGATCTGTTGCTTGAGGGCGCTCTGTATGAGGGGAGCTTTGAGAGCGCCCTCAAGCGACGGATCTTTCGGTTTTAAATCAGTATCTAATCCTGTCATCTGACACAATCGTGGTCTGTTAAAGCAAATAATGAAAATTGAAAATACAAGTGCATCTCATCTCCAACGGCTTTCAGAAATCACTGACAGTGTTTTCTATGTCTTTGCAAACAGATGAAAGAAAAGTTGGCGGCCAGGAGAGAACAACGGAAGAAAGTGCAGCAGGCCAAAGAAGACGTGCAGAGAAAGAAAGAGCAGGAGGATAAGGAGAAGAAACAGAGAGAAATGAATGAAGAAAGCAGACGAGTTGAAGAAGAGGCCAAGAAGAAAGCAACAACTGATGATGATCAGAGCAAGAGATCTGCCGCTTCATCTGAACTTGTAAGTTTTAAGATTCTCGTCTTTGCAAACATTTGAGATTGCAAAAAATGGAAATGCAGTAAAGCAATGTATCTGCAAACCAAAAGTTGTCAGATTTTATACATTCTGTAGTATCCTAAGGGATTGCATGAAAACTACATTTTACTTGCCATATTCCTATTCTGTAGAGGGATACCTGCTCTGTTTAATACATGAAGGGAGTCCATATCTCATGTAAAGATACAAATTGAAATTCAATGGTATGAAGACGTGCATAGATCATTCTTCAGGACAGATCGTCATCAATTGCAAATACTGTAACCAGCCGCACAGTTTAAATCTATGATGGAAATTATCATTTTCTTAGTTTGAAATTATTTGAAATCTGTGATAAGTATTCTCTATCATATATGTAAAGTTGTGAATTACAAAATTGAACAACCTTAGCATGATAAAAACAACCACTGGCACACAGCCATTCATGAGTAAGACTCATGAACTCTGAAAAGATACCCATGAACTCTGACCTATATCCATGAACTCTGACATACAGTCATGAACTCTGACATGCACTAATGAACTCTGACATACACTCATGAACTCTGGCATACACACATGAACTCTCAAATGACACTCATGAACTCTGACCTATACTCATGAACTCTGACCTACTCTCATGAACACTGACATACAGTCATGAACTCTGACATCACAACATTTACAACACATTTCATTGAATTCTTATGTGCTTATCTTCCAGCCGCCAATTAGACTGAAAAGGGAGAAGACGGTGTTGGATGTTGAAGTCTCTGAGGAGAAGAAGAAGCAAATCTTCTCTGCTTTAGTTAGAGAACAGACAAGTGCACAGTTGAAAATTGCTAAACAGCAACAGAAACAGGCTGATATGGTAATAAATGGTCCTTTTCTTTTTTTGCAGAATAAATTCTAAATTTTTCTTTCTCTAAACTTACAGCCAGATAAGGAGTGTTCATTATCAGCAGATTAACTAGCATCCAAATATGGACTTTCACCACTTTCTAGATTAGTATGAGCACCCTCAATGGTCAATTTGTGTCACATTCAAATTCATTCAACCATGTTGTGCTGCCCTCTGTAGTCAACTTTCTAGAATTATGCTTTTAAAGTCATCGATAGTGTGTGAGTTTCAAGCTGAGTTACAATTTTTTTTTGTTCCATATCAATGCTGTATTTAGCATTTTATGGTTGATTTTTTGTTTCATGTTCACTATCACAATTATATAGACAAAAAATAAACAAAAATTCAATATGATACTGCCCAGAATGTAATACATGTTTTTCTCAACAGTTGAAAGAAAAACTAGATCAACGCAAGACACGTCGCCATGATGAAGCCGCTGCCGTCGTTGGTTTAGGTGTCAAGCATAAAACAATGCTGGAGAGAACGCAAAAGGTAATGAGGTTGATTTTCACTTCCAAATATTTTGCTGTTCAAGGTCAGTCATATTTTACAGGTCCGTTCCTGAAATACTGAAGGTCAACAGACCAATTTATATAAGTTAGATTTGCCTTATGCTCGAATTTACATATCCCTTGACCATGTCATTGTTAAAATAAAAATGTAATGTAAAAAATTTAGTCATTGACCTCTATTGGGAGACAGACCCTTGCATATCATTATTCATTGTGAGGTCAAGGTTCACAGGGTACTGCATAGCATTTTAACAAAGAAAGTGAAGAGCTGTAGCAGTATCTGTCGTCTTTTGGGATGTCAATGAAACTTTTCCCCTCTTTCTTCCTGTGTAAAGGTGCAACCACCCCATTGAAAACAATTGGAATGTACCAGATTCTGCTGTCAAAAGGGTCAATCTCTGTGTCGGGATACTCTAAACTATACACTCCAATTCCCTGTGAACAGGTCCACACTCACCATTGATAACAAAGGGTTTGGGCCAAACTTGAGCAATATGCTTGCTTGTATGTGTTGATAGTAAAAAAGTTGATAAGTTAAATAGGAAAATTCCTCCCCATTCATCTGTACAGGAAGAACGTGAAAGGCAGATAAACACCGTCAAGGAACGTATAGCGCGAGTGCGATATGAGCGCACCATGACGATGAAGCAGAGGGCGGCTCAAAATACCAAGACATTCAACGAAATGTTGGAGCCCATCGAGTCAGAGGAGACTCAGGGGGACGAGAAAATGGCCAACCTTGCCGCACAGATGAATGAAAGATTTAAAAAGGATGAACTCGAAGTGAAGAAGGGAGTCAAAAGTGTAAGTGTTTGTCTTCCAAAACTTGATTCTAATGTGAATATTTATAAAATTGGATGAGGTTTGTGCAAAGATGTGTACACAGTCAACTTTATAGTATATGTAAACCTGCTTCTGTTGTAAACTAGCATGGCTAGTATCGCCATTGAAATATTTGCAAAGACACATTTTTTCAATGTTGTATGCTCCAAATTTTTTTCAATTTAGCACTTCAATTTGCATCGTATGAATTCAATCATTTAAGAACAAATCTTTCTTTACAAACGGTGCCTATATTATAAGTGGCTATCTGAATGCAAATGTTAACTTAATTTTGAATCCTGTTCACCATTTAACCAAGGTTTGATTTGTGATCAATATTGTCGATAGTCAAACGCCTGATTCTTGAGTAAATTTATCTTAGTAAGAGTAATCCAAAGCAAAGTGAATATATCTGCTTCCTTCGTAGTCGAGAGGAATGGTTTTCATACCTAAT